>NC_092399.1:600000-872500 GCF_030028105.1 Mobula birostris
TGGAAGCTTTAGAGAAAGCACAGAGGAGATTTACCAGGAGGCTGTCTGGATTAGAGAGCGTGTCTTATGATGAAAGGTCGAGTGAGCTCGGGCTTTTCTCTTTGGAGCCATTGAGGATAAGAGGTTACTTGATAAGAGAGGTATAAAATGATAAAAAAAAACACAGGCAGAGTGGACAGCCAGTGCCTTTTTCCCAGAGCAGAAATAGCTATTAGGAGAGGGCACATAGGGTGATTGGAGAAAATTATGGGGGTGGGGATGGCAGAGGTATGATTTTTGCACGGAGAGTGGTAAGTGGGTGGAATGCACTGCCAGGAGTGATGGTAGGCTGATACATTAGGGACGTTCAAGAGACTCTTAGTCAGGCACATAGGTGAAAGAAAAGTGGAAGACTATTTAGAAGGGAAGGGTTAGGTTGATCTTGGAGTAGGTTAAAAGTTTGGCACAACACAGTGGGCCGAAGAACCTGTACTGAGCTGTAATGTTTGATGCTCTCCGTTCATATGTATTGTAGTTTCGATGCCATTCCTTGCAATACTGTGTGAAGTATGGTTACCAAATTGAGTGATCGCTGTGTATTTTCACACCTAAGGAGAAAATTGACTTAGAGGCATCCGTAAAAGTGAAGTCTGCATCGCACTCGGACTGGAACCCCGGTTGCACTTGGAAAACCTGCACTAGAAATGGCCTGTTTGACACAAAAAAATGAGCTGCCTGAATTTAAAGAATTTGATGCAGAGCTCAGAAAAGTGCAATGCTCCCAGTTGGATGCTGAAAGACAGGTAGGTAAGTATGGGAATGGGATAAAGAGTTGACATGATATGCAGCATAGTGTTTGATGCCTGAGACCCCAGTTTCAAATTACATGGATTTGTTTTTCTGGGGTGTCTCTCATGCTCTAAGAGAGCTGAGTGTGGCCGTGATACACTAACTGTTATTTATTTGTGCACAGAAAAAAACTTTGAGAAGTCACACTGAGAATAGGATTCGAACCAGCACAGCGAAGCCTCCTAAGTCCAACACTTCAAGCTATCGGCCATCTGTTCTGTTTGTTTAGCTGAGCATTATTTTTTCCACAGAGTTATGTAGAATATGCAGAGTATTTGGGCCAATTTGTTGATACAGGCTTCACACAAGCCCTTTATAATTTTATTCATATATCCTTCTTTTTCTCTCATCCATTTATTTAGCTTCATCTGAAAACTTTCAGTATTTGCTCAACTAATCAATGTGGCATTGAATTTCACAGTCAACACACACACTCAGTAATGAAAATTCTTCTGAATTTCTTCTTGCATTTGTTAGTGACTAACATTTATTGCTCAGCGTAAAGGTCTGCTCAAGAATTTCTGTTTACTCTATCAACCCCTTTCATATATTCAATAATTTTGATCCTCTTTAATAACCTTTGTAAGATCCAAGATTGTTTATTGTCGTTCTTCAGTACATGAAATGATTGTTACTCTGGATCCAATACAGTATAAAAAAACATACAATAAGCATAATTAAAAAATTTTAAAACACAGTAAATAGAAATATAACAGAAATGTTATAAAACATAATGTCAAGTAATTGTATACATAGATGAATTGTCTATACATATAATGATGCTAGGTGATGTGTATGTAGTGATGGTGGGGTGGGTTAACAAGTGGAGTTGTTGATCACCCTGACAGCTTGGGGAAAGTGACTGTGTTTGAGTTTGATGATCCTGGTGTGGATGCTGTATACTTTCTTCCCTGATAGGAGTAGGTCAAACGGTTCATAAACAGGGTGGGTGGTATTGCCATAATATTACCAGCCTTTTCCCGCACTTTTCTGTATGTCCTTGATGGTATGTAGACTGGTGCTAGTGATTCATTGGACAGTTTTAACTGCCTGTAGTAGAACAGTCCGGTCCGCCGCAGTGCAGTTTTCGTACCATGCAGTGATACAGCCTGTAAGGATGCTCTCAATTGCACATCTGTAAAAGGTTGTGAGTACTGATGGGACTTGTATATAAGACTGGATCGTTTTGTGGATGTCGTTCACTTTGGACTTTGATTTTGAGTGACTGGGCAAGACCTGTCTCATTTGGAATGATCTATAGATTCTGATGAGGTTTGGCTTCAGTGTGTAGCTAAAAATCTGTTCAATAGATGTTCTTTCTAAAACTTGACCATCAACTTAATCTTATTCGTGTTTAGTCTTCAGCGCAAATGTAGAAATCGATCCCACTTTCTTTATTTTGTTGGTGTAACCTGTTCTTAAGAAGCACAATTGAGATGCTTTGAAGTGCTTGTGCCTTCTTCCAGTGGAACTTTGACCTTTCAAGAAAATGGACCAAGTATTTTTGAGTACAGTTCACCCTAGGGCGCCGTGGTAGTGTAGAGGTTAGCACAACATTATAACAGCTGGGAGCATTCGGAGTTTGAAGTTCAATTCCAGTGCCGCCTATAAGGAGTTTCTTGTATGTTCTCTCTGTGAAGTGTGTCAGTTTCCTCTGGGTGCTCTGGTTTCCTCCCACATACCAAAGGTGTATCATTTAGTAAGTTAGCTGGTCATTGTAAATTGTCCTGTGATTATATTGGTGTTAAATAGGTGGGTTGTTCCCAGGATTGTATTTCAAGTAACTCTGAGTGCTAATAACATCACAATAAAACACACAACTTATGCATTTTTCTTATATGGGGAAGGCAGGAGAATGGGGTTGAAGGGGATAATACATCAGCCGTGATGGAAAATCAGAGGAGAACTGATGGGCCAGATGGCCTATACCTGTTCCTATGTTTTACGGTCTTGTATGGAGAGACAGTGCAGCACAGAACTGTATCCCCTTTCCTCCCTGTGAACTGACTAATGTAAAATCTGGCTTCCTTTTGAAGTAGCCCATACGAAGTATGAACATAGTTCTGTGGAAAAGGAAACCAGGGTACATCTCTGTGTGGTCACTAAATAAAAATTAAACTGGTGGTTGTGTCGACACCAACCTCCACCATTGCACGTTTGGGGCTGAGAGGAACAAGGTGTGCTTTTCGTCTTGTGTAGAAACTGAAACCTGAGAGGAAGGTGTACAAAAGTCAAGACAACCACCTCTTTTTGGAGTTGACTGCATGCTGTGAGGTTTCTAGATTGGTTACTGACTTTTGGCTGATGCCTTTGTTTGAAGGTTTGACATTGATACATGCTTGTGACATGTTTTTCAACATTGCCTTTAAAGACCAAGACATACCGGCACATGCAACGGTGAATCTTGAGAGACATCCTGAGTTATAGGTTTTAGTTTTCTATGTCTGTCTCACCCTCCAAGATCCAAATCCTTTTTTACAAAGAGGATGAAATTTAATCGTGGTATTATGTGGTGAAAGAAAACAAGGATTCTCAGATGAAGAATGGGTGGCTGCATGAGCTGCTGCCGCAATATAACCTCAGGGGTGTGTGCTTAGCCCACTGCTCTACTCTCTATATGCACATGACCGTGTGGCTAGGCATTAGCTTAAATACCATCTATAAATTTGCTGACGATATAACCATTGTTGGTAGAATCTCAGATGGTGACGAGAGGGCGTACAGGAGTAGATATGCCAACTAGTGGAGTGGTATCGCAGCAATAACCTGGCACTCAACGTCAGTAAGACGAAAGAGCTGATTGTGGACTTCAGGAAGGGTAAGATGAAGGAACACATACCAATCCTCATATAGAGATCAGAAGTGGAGAGAGTGAGCAGTTTCAAGTTCCTGGGTGTCAAGATCTCTGACAATCTAACCTGGTCCCAACATATCGATGCAGTTATAAAGAAGGCAAGACAGTGGCTATACTTCATTAGGAGTTTGAAGCGATTTGGCATGTCAACAAATACACTCAAAAACTTCAATAGTTGTACTGTGGAGAGCATTCTGACAGGCTGCATCACTGTCTGGTATGGAGGGGCTACTGCACAGGACTGAAAGAAGCTGCAGAGAATTGTAAATTTAGTCGACTCCATCTTGGGTACTAACCTACAAAGTACCCATGACATCTCAGGGAGCAGTGTCTCAGAAAGGCAGCGTCCATTATTAAGGACCTCCAGCACCCAGGACAAGCCCTTTACACACTGTTACCATCAGGTAGGAGGTACAGAAGCCTGAAGGCACACACTCAGCAATTCAGGAACAGCTTCTTCCCCTCTGCCATCCAATTCCTAAATGGATATTGAATCTTTGGACACTACTTCACTTGTTTTTTAATGTACAGTATTTCTGATTTTGCATGCTTTTTAAAATCCATTCAATGTATGTACACTGTAATTGATTTACTTGTTTATTATTTTTATTTTATGTATTATTATTATTATTATTTTCTCTGCTAGATTATGTATTGTATTGAACTGCTGCTGCTAAATTAACAAATTTCACGTCACATGCCGGTGATAATAAACCTAATTCGGATTCTGATTTACCCACAAGACCGCCAACTCCATACTTTAAACTAAAGGAGAAAACTAACATCAGGGGATTGAGAAATTTCACTGGGGAAAAATAGCTAATACTGTTTAACCTTCCCTCACAAGTCTCTGCAGATATTATACCAATTATTCTTTCATTAGCTCCAGCTCAACAAATATTGGCATTTGCCTTTGTGGAAGGCAGAATTAATTATACAACAAGGGAAGATATTGGTGGGATCACCTTGTTTTTGCTTCTGTAAGCTCTCATTGTTATCAATTTAGTCCTTTTTGTTCCCACAGCTCTGTTAATGTTCCTGCTAGAAGTATATCTGCATGTGGAAATTAGATTAGATTAGATTAGATTATGAGGACACTCAGTCCTCGTTTATTGTCATTTAGAAATGCATACATTAAAAAATGATACAATGTTCCTCCAGAAAGATATCACAGAAACACAGGACAAACCAAGACTAAGACTGACAAAACCACATAATTGCAACAAATAGTTACAACAGTGCAAAGCAATACCGTAATTTGATAAAGAGCAGACCATGGGCACCATAAAAAAAAGTCTCAAGTCCCGATAGCCCCATCATCTCACACAGACGGAAGCGCCGCAAACTTGCCGATGCATTGGAAGCACCCGACCGCAGCCGACTCTGTCCGTCTGAAAACTTCGAGCCTTCGACCAGCCCTCCGACACCGAGCACTGAGCACCATCTCTGCCAAGCACGTTGACCCCGCCCCGGCTGCCAAGCAACAAGCAAACCCGAGGACTCGGGGCCTTCCCCTCCGGAGATTCTGGATCACACAGTAGCAGTGGCAGTGAAACAGACATTTCAGAAGTTTCACCAGATGTTTCTCCGTGCTCTCACGTCTGTCTCCATCAAATCAGGATTGTACATGGCACCCTACTTGACAGATAACAGATACCATTCACCGGAGTGGCCGCTGCAAGCTGCGTCGTGTCGCCATCTTCTCCTCCCTCCCTAATAAATTATTATTAAATGAGTTTCACTGCCTTTTAGATCATAATGGTTCAAAAGAATTGCCTCCTCTTTCTCCTGTCTCTTCAGTCTAATACCTTATGATCCAGTGATGTGCTTGTTGGTCCTTTCATTGTTGGAGGATTTTCACCCTGAATTTCTCGACATTTCTCCATGATTTCAATGCCTCTATTATATTTGTTCTCAACCTTCTCTGCTTTAAAGAGAACAGCCACACCTCTAACACTTCTCTTTAGACAGTCCCCTATTCGAATAACATGCTATTCCATTTCTTCTGCATTGGCTCCAGTATCTTGACATCACTGAAGGGTACCAGATCTCAAACACAATATATGAAATTTACTTTTATTGACTGGTGATGTAGAGGAGTATGCGACTGAGTGAGAACAACTTCCTAACCCAGTTCTTCATCAAGAAAGATAACTCTTAATCAAGTTTCGTCAGCTTTTTAAACTTGACCTGCCTTCTTCAGAGACTGCTCATCCATGGCAGTTCTGATTTAATATTGCACTTTTCTTTGCAACCAACAAAATATCATGCATCCTTACCTCTCCTTCTATAATTTTATGTAAGGTTCCCTTGATTCTTCTCCTCTTGAGACCTCAAGTGAGAATTGGCTTCCAACACTCAAAAAAGTGACATTTGAACAGTTGTACAAATTGAAAAGTCAACACCAGGGTCCTAATCTCTGCTGAAATTCAGTCTTAGTGCAATTAATTAAAAACCTGAGGAGTAAATGTGTCTTTAAAGACCCGAGAAAGTGCATATCTTGTTATCTGTTTATTTTCCGAAATTCGCTTAATGGAACTGCTGTGCTAGGAGTTTCGCACCTGTAGTAAGTTAGCAGCTAGAATCCTTTTGTCTACATTTTCCCCTTCCTGTTTTCATCACTAAGCTTTTAAATGGTTAACAAGGCAAAGATAAGACTGAGAATATGAAATAAGAGCATGCTCCTGCCTGTACGTGTGGATGGCAAATCCATTGAAGTGATTTCTAGGGAAGGCAACAGGAATGTGGAAACACTATCTTCTGCAAGCTGCCTTTCAAGTTGTAAACTATCCTTATTTGAAAATATATTCCAAAGGTAGTGGGTAGTGGCTCCATATGTCACTACTACAGGGCATGACGACCCTGCCTTACATGAGTCCCGGGCTCAGCTGGCTCCAGCTGACAGTACCCGGTATGGGCCCCTAACCAGGGTTATGGATCCCACTGCCTTGTGGGTATCTTCAGGAGATACTGCTTCGCATTCCTTTGGACCACATCCGCGAGGCCTAGAGGGGGACCTTGATGTCTGGGCAGCTCAGGATCTCCATATTCATCGCCCAGGTCTGCGCCCCGGAACCGGGCACATCCATTGCCTACTTAGACAGACGGAGCCATTAATTAATCTCTTAATTCCAATTTGTTCACTGTTCTGTGGGTCTAAATCCTTAGACTCTATACATAGCAGCACTATGGCAGTAGCCTCACCAGGACAGCTGTAATAAGACTTAGATAGTTTAGAGGAATGGGCAAAGAAGTGGCAAATGATACACAATGCTGGAAAGTGTATGGTCATGCACTTTGGTGGAAGAAATAAACGGGCAGACTATTATTTAGATGGGGAGACAATTCAAAATGCAAAGGGACTTGGGAGTCCTTGTGCAGGGTACCCTAAAGGTTAACCTCCAGGTTGAGTTGGTGGTGAAGAAGGTAAATGCAATGTTGCCATTCATTTCTAGAGGTATAGAATATAGGAGCAGGGATGTGATGTTGAGGCTCTATAAGGCACTTGTGAGACCACACTTGGAGTATTGTGTGCAGTTTTGGGCTCCTTATTTTAGAAAGAATATACTGACACTGGAGAGGTTTCAGAGAAGATTCACAAAAATGATTTCAGCAATCAAAGGGCTACCATATGAGGAACATCTGGCAGCTCTTGGGCTGTATTCTCTCTAGTTCAGGAGAATGAGGGGGGAATCTCATAGAAACATTCTGAATGTTAAAAGGCCTGAACAGATTAGATATGGCAAAGTTACTTCCCATGGTAGGGGAGTCTAGGACAAGAGGACACAAATTCAGGATTGAAGGATGTCCATTTAGAACAGAGATGTGGAGAAATTTCTTTAGTCAGAGGGTGGTAAATCTGTGGAATTTGTTGCCATGAGCATCTGTGGAGGCCAAGTCATTGGGTGCATTTAAGGCAGAGATAGATAGGTTCCTGATTAGCCAGGGCATCAAAGGGTATGGGGAGAAGGTGGGAGAGTGGGGATGACTGGAAGAATTGGATCAGCCCATGATTGAATGGCAGAGCAGACTCGATCGGCCGAATGGCCCACTTCTGCTCTTATATGTTATCGTCTTATCTTATGGTCTAAGTAAGAAGTGAAACAAACAACTGCTGGAGGAACTCAGCAAGTTGAGCAGTGTCTATGGTGGGGGAAGGAATTGTCAACATTTTTTCCTCCTGATATATCCAACCATTTACCAAGTACTTTACTCTTACATATGACCTCCCAAAGTGCAGCATATCCCTCCTTTATCCATGGACACTGGAACTCCATCTGCAACACACCATCTCCATAGGATCATAAGACCATCTCGGCTCATCCCCTGAACTCGCCTCACCATCACTCACCCTTTCACTGTTTGCAATAATAATTTAACACAATTTACCTCAGAAAAGGTATTTTTAGTGATGTTTTTAGTCTGATTTTTCAACCTTTTTTAAACTGCCAGAGAGCTGTCACATGCATTCAGTAGTGCCATCTTAACCGGAAGTTAACAAAATCCTTATCCATAAATATCTGAATGCTTACGGAGTTATGACTATTGTTTCCCAAATGCTTGGTCCTTGATATTTTGATCACCTGACCAGGCTAATTTCCCAGAGGTCTAGTATAACTTCTTCCCTCGTTGGATTATCTATATACTCTTTAAAAAAGACTCTTCCTGGATCCACCTAACCAATTCTGTTCCCTAGCAAAGCCTCTGGCATTCAGGGAGTCCCAGTACAACAGAGCCCAGCTGTGGTCACAAGGCTGCCAATATTCCTGACCCTTCCTGTTCCAGATCCAAACTGCAACGGTGGTTGAATTCTTGACCTGTGCTTTTGGCTGTACATCTTGCTTGTAGCCTTGGTCCCTGGCTCACGTTCCAGTGAGCAATCCAAATGCCAGATCATATGGATTATCAGTGAGCTACTGTCACAGCTCAGAATCGGAATCACGAAGTAACACACACAAAATGCTGGAAGAGCTCAGCAGGTCAGGCAGCATCTGTGGAGAGAAATAAACAGCTGATGTTTCAGCTTGACTTTGCGGAGGTCCTCCAGCATTTCGTGTGTGTTGCTCAAGGTTTTCATTTCACTGACATATGCTGTGAAGTTCATTGTTTGGTAGAAGCAGTACAGCGTGCGACAAACAAAAAATTATCCTACAAGAAATAAATAGCGAAAGAGGAATAATGAGGTCATGCTCAAGAATTTATGGACTGTACAGCATCTGATAGTGAAGGGGGGAGCAGCTGTTCCTAATACATTGAATGTGAGAATGCCAATCCATTTTTGATTGTTTTGATAATTTATTGAGTGGGATTGGGAAACGTTGGTGGACTGTAAGTTTTCTTTGGTATCTCATTGTAGAACTCTGAGTTCTCTGAGAGTCGTTTGCGAGGGAAGGTGGGGCAGGGATACTGCTTGTCCATTTTATTGTTGATCATTCTAATTCTTGAGTTGTATTTTCCTAACTTATAAATAATAAACCAATTATGGGATGTTCAACTGAAGAAACAGATGACAATTGTACATTTATTGTCAATTTGGCAATGAATGATCAAACCTGGCATTTACTGGAGGAGTAAGGTTACTCTGGAACTGTCCTTCACCTGCTTTGGACTTGACACTAGGTAGTATTGTGCCACCTTATCCATGGGTGGCTGGGCCAGGTATTGGAAATGAAATGTGTATCACTGCCAGTGTTTTGGTCTAATTAATGACCAGATTTTGAAGGGTAATCATGACCATGGCTGGTGTTTGGTGATGCACTGACTTCACTGGATAATAACATGCTCATCTACCAGCTTCTATCCCACTGTTATCATAGTCTTGAACAGACCTCCTCCCCTGTATGTTAAAGATGAACTCTTGATCTCTCAGTCTACCTTGTCATAGTCCTTGTACTTCATTTATGCAACTGCATGGCCCTTTCCCTGTCATCATAAAATTCTGCATTCTCCTTTTCCTTTTTGTACTGTTTTTATGTATTAACTTATTCAATGATCTGCCTGATTAAAGATTAGCTTTATTTGTCACATGTACACCAAACCATACAGTAAAATGTGTCATTTGCATCATAAATGTGCTAAGGCAGCCAGCAAGTGTCACCACGCTTCTGGCACCAACCTACTAACCCAAATGTGAGAGGAAACTCACATGGTCATGGGGAGAACGTACACACTCCTTACAGACTGTGGTGGGATGGAAACCCCTATCGCTGGCGCGACAAAGCATCATGCTAACAATTACTCTACCGTGCCACTGTGGCATGCAAACAAAAGCCTTTCACTGTATCTCAATGTATATGTGAGTTATTAATCACTGATGTTGCATGGTGTCAAATCAGCACACAATCGTTATTTCAATAGGAATCTAAACTATTTTGACTAGGTGACAGGAGGTGATCAAAAGTGACCAGTTTGCTTAGTATTTTCTATACACGTACTGACAGTCTCTGCACAAGTTACCTGCTGTCAAGGTGGAGTGTCCCAGAACAGACCATCCATATATCTTATTGTTTGCCAATATACTTCTTGGGTCATTCAATTGTACCTGTACTGGTGGGACGGTTTACATCTGAACTGGAGGGGGACAAATATTCTTGTGGGTAGGTTTGCTAGAGAAGCTCTAGTGGATTTAAACACAAAAAAGGGGGGGGGGAGGGGAGTCAGAGTGTAGGAACAAATGTAGGGGAGAAGGAAGAAAAAGAAAATATTAAAGTTGTTTGCACCGTTAGTGATAAACAGAGAGCAAGAGGTGGAAAATTTCTTAAATGCATTTATTTTAATGCTGGGAGCATTATAAGAATGGTGGATGAGCTTTAAGCATGGATTGATACCTGGAAGTATGATGTGGTAGCTATTAGTGAAACATGGTTACAGAAGGGGTGTGATTGGCAACTAAATATTCCTGGATTTAATGCTTCAGGTGTGATAGAATGGAAGGGACAAGAGGGGGAGGTGTTGCATTGCTTGTCAGAGAAAATATTACAGCGGTGCTCTGGCAGGATAGATTAGAGGGCTCGTCTAGGGAGGCTATTTGGGTGGAATTGAGGAATGGGAAAGGTGTAGTAACACTTATAGGGGTGTATTATAGACCACCTAATGGGGAGCAAGAATTAGAGAAGCAAATTTGTAAGGAGATAGCAGATATCTGTAGTAAGCACAAGGTTGTGGTTGTGGGAGATTTAAATTTTCCACACATAGACTGGGAAGCTCATACTGTAAAAAGGCTCGAAGGTTTGGAGTTTGTAAAATGTGTGCAGGATAGTTTTTTGCAGCAACACATAGAGGTACCAACTAGAGAAGGGGCAGTGTTGGATCTCCTGTTAGGGAATGAGATAGGTCAGGTGACAGAGGTTTGTGTTCGGGAGCACTTCGGGTCCAGTGATCCCAATGCCATTAGTTTCAATATAATTATGGAGAAGGATAAGTCTGGACCCAGGGTTGAGATTTTTGATTGGAGAAAGGCTAACTTTGAGGAGATGCAAAAGGATTTAGAAGGAGTAGATTGGGACAATTCGTTTTATGGGAAGGATGTAATAGAGAAATGGAGGTCATTTAAAGGTGAAATTTTGAGGGTACAGAATCTTCATGTTCCTGTTAGGTTGAAAGGAAAGGTTAAAAGTTTGAGAGAGCCATGGTTTTCAAGGGATATTGGAAACTTAGTTTGGAAAAAGAGAGATATCTACAATAAATATAGGCAGCATGGAGTAAATTAGGTGCTCGAGGAATATAAAGAATGTAAAGAATCTTAAGAAAGAAATTAGAAAAGCTAAAAGATGATATGAGGTTGCTTTGGCAAGTAAGGTGAAAATAAATCCAAAAGGTTTCTACAGTTATATTAATAGCAAAAGGATAGTGAGGGATAAAATTGGTCCCTTAGAGAATCAGAGTGGACAGCTATGTGTGGAACCAAAAGAGATGGGGGAGATTTTGAACAATTTCTTTTCTTCAGTATTCACTAAGGAGAAGGATATTGAATTGTGTAAGGTAAGGGAAACAGGTAGGGAAGTTATGGAAACTATGATGATTAAAGAAGAGGAAGTACTGGTGCTTTTAAGGAATATAAAAGTGGATACGTCTCTGGGTCCTGACAGGATATTCCCTAGGACCTTGAGGGAAGTTAGTGTAGAAATAGCAGGGGCTCTGACAGAGATATTTCAAATGTCATTAGAAATGGGGATGGTGCTGGAGGATTGGCATATTGCTCATGTTGTTCCATTGTTTAAAAAGGGTTCTAAGAGTAAACCTAGCAATTATCGGCCCATGAGTTTGACGTCAGTGGTGGGTAAGTTGATGGAAGGTATTCTTAGAGATGGTATATATAATTATCTGGATAGACAGGGTCTGATTAGGGATAGTCAACATGGATTTGTGCGTAGAAGGTCATGTTTGACAAATCTTATTGAAGTTTTTGAAAATGTTTTTAGGAAAGTTGACGAGGGTAAAGTGGTGGATGTTGTCTATATGGACTTCAGTAAGTCCTTTGACAAGGTTCCACACGGAAGGTTAGTTAGGAAGGTTCAATCGTTAGGTATTAATATTGAAATATTAAAATGGATTCAGCAGCGGCTGGATGAGAGACGCCAGAGAGTAGTGGTGGATAACTGTTTGTCATTGGTAGCTGGTGACTAGTGGTGTGCCTCAGGGATCTGTACTGGGTCCAATGTTGTTTGTCATATACATTAATGATCTGGATGATGGGGTGGTAAATTCAATTAGTAATTGTGCAGATGATACTAAGTTAGGTAGAGTTGTGGATAATGAAGTAGGTTTTCAAAGCTTGCCGAGAGATTTAGGCCAGTTAGAAGAGTGGGCTGAAAGATGGCAAATGGAGTTTAATGCTGATAAATGTGAGGTGCTACAGTTTCGTAGGACTAATCAAAATAGGACATACATGGTAAGTGGTATGGCATTGAAGAATGCAGTAGAACGGAGGGATCTAAGAATAATGGTGCATAGTTCCCTGAAGGTGGAATCCCATGTGGACAGGGTGGTGAAGAAAGCTTTTGTTATGCTGGCCTTTATAAATCAGAGCATTGAGTATAGGAGTTAGGATGTAATGTTGAAATTGTACAAGGCATTGGGAAGGCCAAATTTGGAGTATTGTGTACAGTTCTGGTCACTGAACTATAGGAAAGATGTCAACAAAATAGAGAGAGTACAGAGAAGATTTACTAGAATGTTACCTGGGTTTCATCACCTAAGTTACAGAGAAAGGTTGAACAAGTTGGGTCTTTATTCTTTGGAGCGTAGAAGGTTGAGGGGGGACTTGATAGAGTTATTTAAAATTATGAGGGGGATAGATAGAGTTGACGTGGATAGGCTTTTTCCATTGAGAGTAGGGGAGATTCAAACAAGAGGACATGAGTTGAGAGTTAAAGGGCAAAAGTTTAGGGGTTACATGAGGGGGAATTTCTTTACTCAGAGAGTGGTGGCTATGTAGAACGAGCTTCCAGCAGAAGTGGTTGAGGCAGGTTCGATGTTGTCGTTGAAAGTTAAATTGGATAGCTATATGGACAGGAAAGGAATGGAGGGTTATGGGCTGAATGCAGGTCGGTGTGACTAGGTGAGAGTAAGAGTTCAGCACGGACTAGAATGGCTGAGATGGCCTGTTTCCGTACTGTAATTGTTATATGGTTATATGGTTAATTGGTAAAATAGCAGATTTTGTTATATGACAAATCAAACTGCAATTCTTGTTCAAAGAATTTGTCACAATTTTTTTCCAGCATTAAGCAAATTCGGTTTGAGTTTATCTGCTGTGCAATAGTTGATGGCCAGTTCAAGGCTGTTTTGTATCTCTTTCTTGGAATTTTGCTGTTGTGTGGTGAACAGGATTTCTGCCTCATTCATGCATGGGAATTTGTTATTCCTTGAAGAATGCTCATTTTAGAGCATTGCAGGAGAAAGTTAATTTAGTTGTCTTGAGAGCAATTAGAATTGGGGGGAAGCTGAGTTTCAACAATGTAACACTGGATAAGGATGGTAGTATGGTGAGTCATGCAGTTATCTTTGATCCTCATGGAATTACACATCACAGTTTTTTATGTGTTTTTTTCTATGTTTCTGTGTTTCTACAGTAACAGATCCATTTCATCTGCTGCAGAAGTTTTCAACAATTGTCTTAGTAGCAGTGTATATTCCTCCTCAGGCCCATGCCAAACAGACTCTAGACAAACTGAGTGATATAACCAACAGGCATGAAACACGCACCAGCTGCCTGTCCCATCAGTTTGGGGCAGTTTGACAAGACCAGCATGAAAAAGTCACTCAATAATTATCACCAGCGTTTCACTTGTGGAACCAAAGGAGTCAAAATATTGGACTACAGTTATACCAGTCAAGGACACTTACCATGCCATCCCAAATCCACACTTTGGAAAGTCTGACCACCTGGCTGTACATCTAATCGCTGAGTATAGGCAGAGATTGAAGACTACAGTATGGACAAGGGAGGCGCAGGAGGGCTTACAAGACTGCTTTGAGTTGGTGGACTGGGCAGTATTCAGGGATTCATCTTTGAGTCTAAATGAATCTGCCACAGTTGTCACTGAATTCATTAAAACCTGTGTGGATGAGTGTGTGCCGATGAGAACATGCCTCTCATACTTGAATCAAGAGCTGTGGAGAAGCCAGGAGATGTGTTGTCTGCTGATGGCATGATCTGTGATCTCTTAGGATGCCCCAGAGAACTTCAGGCAGCAAAGCATTCTGGTTGGCTGCTATCTGTTATAAGAAAACCATGCTGCAGATTCATCAACACAAGATCATAAGACCATGAGATATAGGAGCAGAATTAGGCCATTTGGCCATTGGATTTGCTCTGCTATTTCATCATGGCTAGTCCAATTTTCTTCTCAGCCCCAATCTCCAGCCTTTTTCCCGTATCTCTTCTTGCCCTGAGCAATTAAGAATCCATCAACTTCTGCCTTAAATATGCATAAAGACTCGACCTCCACAGCTGTCTGTAGCAAAGAATTTCACAGGTCCACCACTCTCTGGCTAAAGAAATTCCTTCTCATCTCCTTTTTAAATGGATGTCCCTATATTCTAAGACTGTGTCCTCTGGTCTTAGACTCTCCCACCATAGGGAACATCCTCTCCCCATCCACTCTATCAAGGCCTTTCACCATTCGATAGATTTCAATGAGGTCACCCCTCATTCTTCTGAATTTTAGAAAATACAGGCCCAGAGCCATGAAGCATATGACAAGCCATTCAATCCCGGAATCATTTTTGTGAATATTCCTTTGAACGCTGTCCAGCTACAACAGTTTTTTTCTAAGATTGGAGGCCCAAACCTACTCACAATACTCTGAGTGAGGCCTCACCAGTGCTTTATAAAGCCCTAATGTTACGTCCTTGCTTTTATATTCCAGTCGTCTTGAAATGAATGCTCATATTGCATTTGCCTTCCTCACCACAGACTCAACCTGCAAATTAACCTTTAGGGAATCCTGCAGAAGGACTCCCATATCTCTTTGTGCTCAGTTTTTTGTATTTTCTCTCTTTTTACAAAACAGTCAACACTTTTATTTCTTCTACCAAAGTGCATGAACATTCACCTCCTGACACTGTATTCTGACTGTCACTTCTTTACCCATTCTCCTAATTGGTCAAAGACCTTCTGTGGCCTCTCTACTTTCCCAAAACTACCTTCCCCTTAACCTATCTTCATCTTGTATGCAAACCTTTCAATAAAGCCATCAATTCCATCATCCATGCCGTTGACATATAATGTAAAAATAATCGATTCCAATACAGACCCCTCATGGATCACCACCAGTCACTGGCAGACAGCCAGAAATGGCTCCTTTTATTCCCACTCTTTGGAACCTGCCAATCATCTACTGCTTTATCCATGTTAAAATTTTTCCTGTAATACCATGGTTTCATAGCTTGTTAAGCAGCCTTATGTGTGGCACCTTGTCAAAGGCCCTCTGAAAATGCAAGTACACAACATCAACCGATTCTCCTTTCCTGCTCATTATTTCTTCAAAGGATCCCAACACATCTTCAAGCAAGATTATACCTTAAGGAAACCTTACTTACTATGACCTATTCTATCATGTGACTCCAAGTATTTCGAGACCTCATTTTTAATAATCGACTCCAACACCTTTCCAACTACTGAGGTCCGACTAACTGGCCTATAGTTTCCTTTCTTCTGCCTCTCTCCCTTCTTGAAAAGTGGACTGACATTTGGAATTTTCCTGTCTTCTGGAACCATTCCAGAATCTAGTGATCTTGAAAGATCATTACTAATGCCTGCACAATCTCTTCAGCCACCTCTTTCAGAACCCTGGGGTGCAGACCATCAGGTCCAGGTGACTTATCTACTTTCAGACCTTTTAGTTTCCCAAGAACATTCTTTCTAGTAATGGTAGCTTCATACACTTCATTCCCCTGATACCTGGAACCTTCATCATTGCTAGTGTCTTACACAGTGTAAACTGATGCAAAATACTTATTCAATTTGACCACTATTTCCTTGTTCTCCGTTACTACCTCTCCAGCATCGTTTCAAGTGGTCTGATATCCACTCTTGCCTCTCTTTTCATTTTATGTATAAGAAATTTTTTGCATCCTCTTTAATATTATGGACCAACTTACTTTTGTATTCCATTTACCTTCTTAGTGACTTTTTGGTTGACTTCTGTTAGTTGTTAAAAACTCCTCAATTCCCTAACTTCCCACTAATTTTTGTTCTATTATATGCCCTCTCTTCAGCTTTTATGTTGGCTTTGACTTAGCCATGGTTGTGTCCTCTTGCATTTAGAATACTTCTCCCTCTTTGGGATGTATATGCTCTGTGCTTTCTGAATTGCTTCCAGAAATTCCAGACATTGTTGCTGTGCCATCATCCCTGCCAATGTTCTAATCAATTCTGGCCATCTCCTCTCCCATGCCCCTGTAATTCCCTTTACTCCACTGTGTTACTGATACATCTGACTTTAGCTTCTCCTTCTCAAATTTCAGAGTAAATTCAATCATATTATGATCACTTTCCCCTAGGGGTTCTTTTACCTTAAGGTCTCTAATCAATTCTGGTTCATTGCACAACTTCCAATCCAGAATAGCTGATCCCCTAGTGAGCTCAACCACAAGCTGCTCTAAAAAACATTTTAGAAATTTCCGCTCTTGGAATCCAGCTCCAACTTGATTTTCCCGATCTATTGAAATCTCTCATGATTATTGTAACTTGGCACTCTTGACATGCATTTTCAATCTTCCATTGTAATTTGTAGGCCATATCCCTACTACTGTTGGGGTCTGTATACAACTCCCATCAGTCTTATTACCCTTGCAGTTCCTTAGCTCTATCCACACTGATTGAACACCTTCTGACCCTATGTCACCTCTTTCTAATGATTTGTTTTCATTTTTTATCTGCAGAGCAACACCGTCCCTTCTGCCTTCCTGCCTGTCCTTTCGATACATGTGTATCCTTAGACATTAAGCTACTAGGTATAATCTTCTTTCAGCCATGACTCAGTGATGCCTATAACATCAACCTGCCAATCTGCAAATGTTCTACAAGTTCATCTACCTCATTCCGTATACTGCACATATTCAAATATAACACCTTCAATTCTGTATTCATCCTTTTCGATTTTGTCCTTCTTTTACTTTGGAACTCATCCTATTGGCTGCAATTTTGTGGGCACATGGCCAAGTGGTTAAGGCATTCGACTAGCGATCTGAAGGTCGTGAGTTCGAGCCCCAGCTGAAGCAGCGTGTTGTGTCCTTGAGCAAGGCACTTAATCACACAGTGCTCTGCGACGACATTGGTGCCAAGCTGTATGGGTCCTAATGGCCTTCCCTTGGATGACATCGGTGTCGTGGAGAGGGGAGACTTGCAGCATGGGCAACTGCCAGTCTTCCATACAACCTTGGCCAGGCCTGCACCCTGGAGAGTGAAGACTTTCCAGTCACAGATCCATGGTCTCGTAAGACTAACGGATGCCTTTACCTTGTCGTATCAACAGCCTCTCCTCACTACATATCACCTCTATTTGTAAACCAGTTCCCTCATCTTCATCTGCCTTTCCTATGACACTTCTTCCATTGAAATATACGCAGTTCAGTCCACTAGTTGCACCATGTTCAATCTTTTGATTCCTAACTTTGTGTGAGGTTTTACCAACATCTGCTTCCAGAACCTCTTCTCCAAGTGTTCTGGCACTCAGGTTCCTATCTCCTGCAACTCTAATTTAAACACCATCATGCAGCATTAACAAACCTTCCTGCTAGGATATTCATCCCCCAACAGTTCAGGTGCAAACCATCCCTTCTGTACAGATCCCACCTTCCCTGGAAGAAAGCCTAATTATTCCCCTCTACATCAACTCCTTAGCCACTGTATTATCTTCCTAGTTCTGGCCTCACTAGCACGTGGCACAGGTAGGAATCCTGAGATCACAACCCTGGAGATCCCGCTCTTTAACTTAGCACCTAACTCCACGAACTCCCAGTGCAGAATCTCGTCACTCGTCCTACCCATGTCATTGGTACCTCAATGGACAACAGTCTCTAGCTGTTCACCCTCCAACTTAAGAATGCTGAGGACTCAATCCGAGATGTCCTGGGCCCTGGCACCCGGGAAGCAACATGCCATCCATGAATCTCGTTCTCGCCCACAGATCCTCCTGTCCATTGCCCTAACTAATGAATCCCCTATCACCACTATGTGCCTGTTCTCCACACTTCCCATCTGAGTCACAGAGCTCGATGCAGTGCCAGAGAGCCAACCACTGTGACTTTCCTCCACTGGGTCATCCTCCCTCCCCCAACAGTATCCAAAGTGATACACCAGTTGTTGAGCAGGATGGCCACAGGGGTTCTCTGCATTGACTCCTTAAACTCTTTCCCCTTCCTGACTGTCACACAATTTCCTGTGTCCTGCACCTTGTGTGCAACTACCACTCTATATGTTCTATTACCCTTTTTGTCTCCTGAATGATCAGCAAGTTTATTGTAATCACAGTAAGCTCCCACAAACAGTAACCAAATCTCCAATTATTTTGGTGCTGTGTGGAAGGATTATATTGGCTGGATACCAGGGAGAGGTTCACCCCTCTTCGTAAAAATACTGCTTGTGGAATTATTATATCCAGCAGAGCAGCAAGATGGGTTAACGTGCTATTGGAAAGTCAACACCACTGAACGTCCTCCTATGGTGGAGTCGTAGAGCACGATACAAGCCCTTTGGCCCATCTACTCCTGCAGAATAGTTATGCTAATTAACCCATTGATAGGCACCAGGACTGTAGCCCTCCATACCCTTCCTATCTATGTACTTATCCAAACTTTCTCTAAGATGTTGCATCAATCCTGCATCCACTGGTTCCATTGGAAACTCATTCCACACTCTCACCACCCTCTGAGTGAAGAAGTTGCACCACAACTTCCCCTTAAACATTTAACCTTTTTACACTCAATTTACGACATCTAATTGTAGTCTCACCCAATCTCAGTGGAAAAAGTCTGTTTCCATTTACCTCATCAGTAACTCATAATTTTGTATACCTCTACCAAATCTCCTCAATCTCCTACAGGTCCGGTAGGAGTGACAGCAAGCTTCATTCCTAATGCATTGTTAGCATTTGAGAGAAAATGCAGAATCCAACTGTGCTGTCAGCTTGCTTTCAGGAACGCTAGAAACAGAGCTGTAACCATAGCAACCCTTGCTTGTTTGATAGATGCTGTCAAACTTTCTGTGACAGAATCAGTGTCACAAGTGAATCTGCCTGTGCTTTTCAGCTCTCTGAAAATAATTAGAATGAAAATAAAATGAATATAAAAGATGAAAGCAACCATTTAGTAATACTTGACTGTAACAAATCACATTACAACCAATAAACTCTGGAAAAACATGGTCATTATTAGATTTCTGGAAAAACACAGTACAACCTGTATGTAAGCTGATGTACTTCAAAGCCATGCCAACATCCTTTTGTGTGGTGCTCTAAGCTGTATGGTGGGTAGTTGTTCAGGCAATGCTGGGCAGAGTGCAGTGGTTCAAGCATCTCCAGCAGGCCATGTAGGAGCAAGCTGTAAATTTCAGTCTTGGAAGTGGTGCCTGCATCACATGCCTGGCATAATAGGTGGGCCACTCTAACTTAGAAGTAGAAGGTTGCAAAGTTCCTTGATATGAATGTGGACTGACGCTGTCATGCTTTACTGGTTGGGTGTTACGCAGTTGAGGGTATTGTCCTCTTAGGCAAGCAGCAAAAACCACCTGAGGCCAGTTTTCAACCCCCAGTTGAACAATGAAAGATTGTGAGTGGGATAGCTCCAGTCAACACAGTCCACAGAACAGGTCAAGATGTCAGACTTCACCAGGGGTGTGGCGCAGTGACTGGAGCTACTGCCTCATGGTTCAGTGACTGATGCAATCCTGACCTTGGCTGGTAGATCATCTCAGCCACTGAGTGTGAGAGGTGGAGGGAGACATTGGAGCTGTCCATCTCTGTTAGTGCAGCATGTTGGGGACAGTGAGATGGTGGGGGTGAGACAGTGGAGATGTCCATCTCTGTAAATGGATCATGTTGGGTACAGGGAGATGGTGGGGTTGAGACAGTGGAGATGTCAGTCTCTGCGAATGCAGTATGTTGGGTACAGGGAGATGGTGGAGGAGAGGCACTGACTGAGATACTGGAGGTGTCAGTCTCTGTGAATGGATCATGTTGGGGACAGGGAGATGGTGGAGGTGAGACAGTGGAGATGTCAGTCTCTGTGAACGGATCATGTTGGGGACAGTGAGATGGTGGAGGTGAGACAGTGGAGGTGTCAGTCTCTGTGAATGGATCATGTTGGGGACAGTGAGATGGTGGAGGTGATACAGTGGAGATGTCCATCTCTGTAAATGGATCATGTTGGGGACAGGGAGATGGTGGAGGTGAGACAGTGGAGATGTCAGTCTCTGTGAATGGATCATGTTGGGGACAGGGAGATGGTGGAGGTGAGACAGTGGAGATGTCAGTCTCTGTGAATGGATCATGTTGGGTACAGGGAGATGGTGGAGGTGAGACAGTGGAGATGTCAGTCTCTGTGAATGGATCATGTTGGGGACAGTGAGATGGTGGAGGTGAGACAGTGGAGATGTCCATCTCTGTAAATGGATCATGTTGGGTACAGGGAGATGGTGGGGGTGAGACAGTGGAGATGTCAGTCTCTGTGAATGCATCATGTAAGGACAGTGAGATGATGGAGGTGAAACAGTGGAGATCTCTGTCTCTTCAAATGGAGAATGTTAGGGACAGTGAGACGGGGGGTGGGGGGCAAGTGAAGGGTGGGGGTACTATAATATGATAGCTGTTTGGATAATAAAAGGAATTTAAACTCAAGGTATGGAGCTACACTGTGCTATTTAATTCTCTGTCGTCTCACCTCAACAATTAATTGCTGATTTATTTTCATTAAATATTTCAATTTTTGCCAGTCAACAAATCGAGGTGCTGGAAATCCAAAATAGATACTGAAAATGCCTAAACCAGCCAGCATTCCCGCAATACCAGCAGCTCCTGTGTAAAAAGAAACAGAATTGGTGTCTCAGTTTGCTTTCTGATGAAAGGTCTCTGATGTTAACTGTTTCCCTTTCTGCAGGATTTGCCATTCGTTTTTCAGGAATTAGACATTGAATCAGCAGGATTTGAAACTACATAATTCTGGGGTGAGTGGCACATTAACATAGGGCGTGGCATGGTACCATGGTGGTTAGTGTAATGACATCAGTGATCAGTAATTGGGATTTGATTCCTCTGCCGTCTGTAAGTTTATACTTTCTCCTCGTGACTGAGTGGCTTTCCTCCGGGTGCTCCAATTTCCTCCCACGTTCCAAAGATGTAGAGTTAAAGTTGGTGAATTGTGGGCATGCTATGTTGGTGCCACAGTTGTGGCAACATTTGCAGGCTGCCCTCAGTGCAATCTTCGCTGATTTCATTTGACTCAATTGACATATTTCACTGTATATTTCAATGTTTCAAAGTACATATGTCAAACAAATCAATATAATCAGAAGATTTATCCCCTCAAGACAATATATCCATGTAGTGCAGGGGTCTTTGTATCAATCATCTCAACTGAAAAACCTATTCCCACTTCCTGACTTTTGCCAAGCTGGGAAAAAGTAAAATGGAAGTGGAAACATACCATAGGACTTTCTTAGGAGGTTTAGCAAGCAAGTAAAACAGCAAATCTTGGGAAATGTTGTTAGAATAGATAAACAGCGGCTACTTAGAGATATATATATGTAATTACAGAGCAGACTCTAGGGGTTAAACAGCATTTCCTTATGAACATGTTTTGCTTGTCTTTCTGTAAATTCCAGGGAATTATTTAAACAAGAACAGCGGAGTTCTTGGTATTGAAGGGTCAATATTTACCCTCAAGCTAACCAAAATAAAACAGAATATCCAGTCATCACTTCATTGCTGCTTGTGGGAGCTTGCTGTGTGTAAATTCCCAATCACTGTTGATTGCACTCCAAAAGTAATAGGCTGTAAATCGGTTGTAAAATACATCAGAGTATCTAGAGATCACAAACTGCCCCAAATCATTATGTAAATACAAATCTTCTTGTGCACTGGATTTACCATCTGCCTCTCTCCTTTGGTCTTTGTAGCGTGTATGTCTCTCTAGGTGATGTAAGTATAATCATGTCCACAGTTTAACTGACACGCATAAAAATGCTGGTGAACACAGCAGGCCAGGCAGCATCTATAGGAAGAGGTACAGTCAACGTTTCCCTTTTTGGCCTTAACATTTTCACGTCTATGCCAAACATAAACTACTACTTTAAAATGACATTTTGGAAGTAGTGACAATTGCATCTATTGAATGTTTGCACAGCAATACATTAATAAAGCACCTTGTTAAATGTATAAAACATGTCTGCATCAGTGTTATCTTGTATTTCCATACAATGTTACATTAGGCTGTTACACATCTATTGTCAGATATTGTTGCTGTGGTGTTGGAGGTTGCGTTCAAGAAAACAATGAAATGCCGGCACGTTTTTAAAAAGCTCCGGTTACCCCGTACACACTACACCGCCCAACCGGCTTTTTCAGATTTAAACACTCTGGAGAGCATTTTAGAAAAGCTCTGTTTTTGGGGGAGGGAAATGCCATTTCAGTGTGGACAAGGGTCAAAATGAAGAGAAAAAGCTTCGGTTACGGATTTATCCGGTCTAATGTGGATGTAGCCTAACAGGTCCATTCACGTGGCCATTAGACACTCCACCATGCTTAGAGTGAATAGTTTTTAAATAGCATCAGTTGTATTTGTTTTTGGTCAAAACACAGTGATTTTTGTCCTTGATCATTGGTGAGAATTTGGAACCATTTTGCTCACTGCCGTTTCAAGCATTTGGGTTGGGAGATGCCAGTAATGAAAATGAAATTATTTCACTACTTCAAGTGAGGAACTATGAAAAATTTGAAAACTTTGATATCATCTTGAATGTTACAATGAAAATGAAGATTTGAAGGATGCAATTGTCGAAAGCATTGTATGAAGGCAGTCTATTGTTTACACTAGGTGTCTATGCTGATTTTGTTCATTCACAGTCAATCAAAACAACGCGGCAGTACTCACTGGATGAATTCTTTGATAACTATTAGGAACTAGATTTATAGTAATGTAGTTGTAATGGTTAGTGTTCTAATTTGTTATGTATTTCATTTAAATACATAATTTGTTACGCAAACCGCAATTTGTCTTTTTTATATGTTTTAGACTGTTTCTATGAAACTTTGGCTAATTGGAGCCACTGCTCCATCAGGCCAAAATGTACTGGTCCAGATGTGTGCCAATTAACTGGAATACACTGTACATGTGTTCAGCAACTGCAACCGATGATCATTTGAACATGCAAGGATCAATGGCTCTCAATTTTTCAAACCTGAGCATAGCAAAATGAAAGAGGAGACACAAGAGACTGTAGATGTAATCTGGCACAATAACAGAGATACTGTTGGAGGAACTCAGTGGATCAGTTAGCATCGGTGGAGGCAAAGAGATAGCAAACATTTTGGATTGAGACCTTGCATCAAATGTTCTTCCTCTATTTTCAACATTAAATGTACTGTTTAATTTTTAAAATAAACTAATACTTCCCTTGATACAACCTCCATATCAACACAAACATGTTGAACCAACCAATTAAACTGTGAACACAAGAAAATCCGCAGATGCTGGAATTTCAAGCAACACACATAAAAATAACGGTGAACGCAGTAGGCCAGGCAGCATCTATAGGAAGAGGTACAGTCGACGTTTCGGGCCGAGACCCTTCGCCAGGTCTAACTGAAAGAAGAGATAGTAAGAGATTTGAGAGGGGGAGGGGGAGATCCGAAATGATAGGAGAAGACAGGAGGGGGAAGGGATGGAGCCAAGAGCTGGAAAGTTGATTGGCAAAAGGGATATGAGAGGATCATGGGATGGGACGCCTAGGGGGAAAGAAAGGGGGAGGGGGGAAGCCCAGAAGATGGGCAAGGAGTATAGTGAGAGGGACAGAGGGAGAAAAAGGAGAGAAAAAAATTAATAATGATAATAAATAACGGATGGGGTACGTGGGTGAGGTGGGGCATTAGCGGAAATTAGAGAAGTCGATGTTCATGCCATCAGTTTGGAGGCTACCCAGACGGAATATAGGGTGTTGTTCCTCCAACCTGAGTGTGGCTTCATCTTTACAGTAGAGGAGGCCGTAGATAGACATGTCAGAATGGGAATGGGACATGGAATTAAAATGTGTGGCCACTGGGAGATCCTGCTCAGGTAAAAATAAAATCACTTTTGCCCAGTAACTCGTTTTATTGCTCATGTTAAATACAGCAAAATAATACAGAAAGACACGGCAAAAGTAAAGGCAAAGAAATGAGGTAACAGCAAGTTTCACTTTTGCCCAGTAACAAGCCTTACTGCCTTTAGTTGTAGCTGTCGTCCCTGTCATCGGTGAAGAGATAATGGCTGTAGAAAATGGTTCCAGGGTGACCCCTCTGTGGGAGTGGGGAAGATATTGGTGGGGCCACCCGGGGGTCTGTGTGTCTGTATGTGTAGCTATTGTAGTGGCTGTGAGGCTGGTATTGTGGCGGTGAAGAGTACTGGGGGGAGCCATCATATTCCTCATCATTGCAAATCCCTCTGCAACAGAGTTAGTCAGTTTTTCAATGTTCATCGTCAGCCGGGTCATACTGTCCGTGAACTCCCTGTTGGTTGCCTCCATACACTCCGGTATTTGTTTTTTTAGTTTTAAGTCCTCCTGCGCGAGAGCCAGCAGTGTCCGTTGTTTGGCAATTTCCTTTTAAGTTTTTCTAGTCTGTAACTGGACAAACGCTGAAATGGATAACCTGATGGGGCATAGTTGTAAGGTGCTTGGAAATAGGTGTCGAGGGGGTGTCGGGGTAAGGCTACGTCCACACGGCAAGATTCAACACCAAACATGTTGCAGCCATCACCTGTTGCTTGGTCCAAACTGTCGGAGTCGGGCGTACTTGTCTAAGCGGGTGAAGAGGCTGTACATCGGCCTCTTCGCTTGTTTTCTGTAGATGTGTCCTCCGCATGCCCAGTAGGAGGAGATTTACCCAAATACCCATTTTAATGTGGATGGAGGTATTTTCAGAAAAACCTGGTGTGATGCCTATTGTTTTTAATCGAAACAGGCATTTTCAAAATTATCCGGTCTGGTGTGGACATAGCCTTAGGCACTACACCATGCTTAGAGTGAACAGTTTTTAAATAGCATCGGTTGCATGTGCCCGCATTCAAAAAACAATGATTCACTAGTTAGAAACTGTTCACCAACAGTCTCCTGTCTCAATTAAGTGGCATAGTGCCCTAAATAAACAAAGGGAATCCTGGCTATTTTCCCGATTAGTTCTTGCTGTTTAAGAGTTGTCACAAATAACCGGTCGCCCAGATTAACCAATGGCCCAATAAACCAGAATCCACTGTATTCTACTTCAGCTGCCCACACATTCCGTTCATTGACTTCTATCTGACCAAAGGTGCAGAGGTGAACACAACCAGATAAACATCGCTGCACACATTATTGAATGAGTGTATGATGCACTTAACAGAACAGTAAGGGAAGAAAATAGCTTGTCCTTTTAATTCAATTTGTTCTCACGGTATTTCTTTCCAATATTTTTATTAGTTTCTACATAGAAGAATACAGAATACAAGGAAGTATATATAAAAGGTCAAAGAAGATTTAAAAACCACCAATTATATTATATCTATCCATAATAACAATCTCATTACCCCGTATTCATGTAAGTTAATCAATAGTTATATTGAAATATACAAATTTATTACAAAAAAAAGAATCTAATCCCTACCAAAAAAAGAATCTAATCCCTACCAAGACCGAAGCTGTTTATTAAGGAGATAAAAAGTAAAATACCTTCTCATATAATAAAAGATAATAATAGCCAACATCTGAATTTAAACAACAAATTGAAGGTTTTGAAAATAATTCAGAAAAGGTCCCACAGTATTTGGAATACTGTATAACCAATGCTGTTATTTCTTGAAGTGTAACCCTTCCCCCCCCCCCCATTGCAATATAGATAACACTCCACCTACTCTGCACAGGAAGCTTCCACAACAAGTTGTGTAATGTAGTCATTTCACCTGTTTTAGTCCATTTTGGTTAAGCAATAAACATTAGATATGACAGATGGTATAATCAAGTATGAGCATTTTTTAGAAGCCAGTCTGACTTCACTTAGCTGCTACTGAATAGCAGTGTGAAAGGGTTTAGTTCTTCTTCTGCAAAATACCAGTAGGGGGCGTAAGCTGGTGGGCGTGGGGGGTAGGGAGGTAGAATTCAAGAAATGATGAATGGTGGTGGTACTCAAAGTCAGGGGAAAAGAAAACTGAATTAATGCATTAAGCCAATAAAGGTCTCAGTGAAGTTGCTGGCAACATCAAGCTGTTCAACTTTGTCACCCAGTTTTGTCCTTGCTGTTAATCCCTTGATGGCCTTGCAAACTTCCAACCTCCTGCACCTTTACTAGTTGTAACCACCTGGATCACCAACTCTGTACTTCTTGTGCATTCTTTAACTTTTTTCTGCCCTACCATTGTCCACGGTGTCTTCCTCACACTCCTCTCCAATTTTGACCTTAAACTTCTGTGCTCTTGCCCTTATATTTGCTTTGGTCGCCTGGTTGAAGATCTCCATCTGTATTTGAGTTAAATTTTGAATGACAGTTATTCATGTGATACATTTTAGGAAGTTTTGCCAAGTTAAAGGTAGCTTTTAATTATCTACTTGGGAGTAGGTACAAGGGGGATGTCAGAGGTACCAGTAAGTACTTTTCCACACAGAGAGTGGTGGGTGTGTGGAACGCACTGCCAGCAAAGGTGGTAGAGGCAGATACAGTAGCGTCTTTAAGAGACTCTTAGATAGGTACATGGGGCTTAGAAAAATAGAGGGCTGTGCGGTAGGGAAATTCTAGGCAGTCTCTAGAGTAGGTTACATGGTCGGCACAACATTGTGGGCTGAAGGGGCTGTAATGTGCTGTAGATTTCTAAAAAAAAAGGTAATTGTTTGTTGTGTCAGCATTAAGACAGAGAAAAGGAGACCCTGTGGCAGCTTTTGTCTGGCTTCATTTTGAAGAAGTTTATAGTCCAAATCTTAACAGACATAATGTAACTGAGCTAAAGAGACAGTGCTGGACTCATATTGGTATATTATTGTCACAGACATCCCACCCTGCAAAAAGTCATTTCAGGGAGGTAGCACCACTATTTCAGGGAGGTAGCATCCCTGCCCCCCGCAACTCCATATTCCCCCCCCCGGTCGACCTCCAAGGGTGTATGTAATACTTTGTTTAGTGATTTTGTCTAATCTGTAAACCAAGTTGGGTATATGCAGAAAATGTGACATTAAAATATGTACTTATATTATATTATCATGTTTATTCTATTACATCTTTAAGCAAGTCTACAAGGAGTTTGGCCTCATCACGTAGGACATCATTAGCTCCTTAGCAGCTAGCCAGCTAGTTTAAATAACATTAGCTATGCTAATGAACAAATGACACCTGTTAAACTCACCTCAACATACCTTTTACAGTCATCTGGGCAATAGAAAAGTCACTGTTGCAAACAGTGCAGCGAGCAACAATGTCATTATTTTTGACCCCTATTAGGCAGGGGTACACTTTAGTGTAGTCTTGGGTGAAGTGCGTTTTATATATTTTTTTGAAACACTCTGCCCTGGCGGTGCAGGACATGAAACTGAACTGATGGAGAGACAGATCGACTGTAAAGCCCGCACACAGAGAAAACTGATAGGTCTACTTAGCACAAAGAGAGAACAATCAGGATGCTCACTCCCGCTCCTGCTCTCGCTCTCCCTCTCAAAAAATCAATTTCCGGGATATTGTATATAACTTGCGGGTGTCAGGGAGCTGCCATCAATATCAGGGAGACTCCCGGAACTTCCAGGAGAGGTGGGATGTCTGTTGTCACATGTCCCAAGATACAGTGAAAACCTTGCCTTGCATACTGTTCATACATGTCAAATCATTACACAGTGCATTGAGCTAAAACAAGGTAAAACAATAACAAAGCTGAATAAAGTGTAAAAGCTATCAGAAAAATACATTGCAGATAAATAGCAACATGCAAGATCATAATGAGGTAGATTGTGAGGCCAAGAGTCCATCTCATCAGAGATCAATTAAAGAGTTTGATATCGGTAGGACAGAAGCTGCACTTGAGCGTGGTGGTGCATGCTTTCAGGCGTTTGTATCTTGTCAAATTTGAGAGGGGAGAAGAGAAAATGTCCCAGATGTGTGGGGTGTTTGATTATACTAGCTGCTTTACTGAGGCAGTGAGAAGTAAGACTTAGTCCACGAAGGGGAGTCTGGTTCCTGTGATGTGCTGAGGTATGTCCATAACACTTTGCAGCACTACCTACCCCTCCACCTATCTTCGTATCACCTGGAAACTGCCACAAAGCTGTCAATTCCATTATCTAAATCATTGACAAACAATATGTGAAAAGTAGCGGTCCCAGTACTGACCCCTGAGGAACACCAGTAGTCACTGGCAGCCAACCAGAAAAGGTCCCTTTTATTCCCACTGGCTCCCTCCTGCCTGTCAGCCATTCCGCTATCCATGCCAACATCTTTCCTGTAATGCCCTGAGATTTTATCTTGTTAAGCAGCCTCATGAGAGGCACCTTATCAAATGCCTTCTGAAAATCCAAGTAAATAACTTCCACTGCCTCTGCTTTGTCCATGCTGCTTGTTACTTCCTGGAAGAACTCTAACAGATTTGTCAGGCAAGATTTCCCTTAACAGAAACCATGCTGACGTTGACTTATTTTACCATTAGTCTCCAAGTACCCCAAAACTTCATCCTTAGTAATGGACTCCAACACTTTCCCAGCCACTGAGGTTAGGCTAAGTGGCGTATAATTTCCTTTCTTTTGCCTTCCTCCCTTCTTAAAGAGTGGAGTGATATTTGCAATTTTCCAGTCCTCTGGGCCCATGCCAGAATCAAGGCATTCTTGAAAGATTATGACCAATGCATTTGTTATCTCTTCAGCAACGTATCTCAGGACTCTAAGATGTCATCTATCTAGTCCAGGTGACTTTTCCACCTTAAGACTTTCAGTATGCCAACATTGCATTTGCCTTCTTCACCACTGACTCAACTTGGAGGTTAACCTTTTAGGGTATACTGCACAAGGACTCCCAAATCCCTTTGCATCTCTGCATTTTGAATTTTTTCCACATCTAAATAATAGTCTGCCCATTTATTTCTTCCACCAAAATGCATGACCATACACTTTCCAATATTATATATCATTTGCCACTTCTTTGGCCATTCCCCTAAACTATCTAAGTCTCGCTGTTTCCTCAACACTACCTGCTCCTCCATCTATCTTTGTATCATCAGCAAATTTAACCACAAATCCATTAATCCCATAGTCCAAATCATTGACATGCATCGTAAAAAGCAATGGTCCCAACTCTGACCCCTGTGGAACTCCACGGGTAACCGGCAGCTAGCCAGAATAGGATCCCTTTATTCTCACTCTGCTTTCTGCCGATCAGCCAATGCTCCACCCATGCTAGTAACTCCCCTGTAATTCTTATCTTGCTAAGCAGCTTCATGTGCAGCATCTTGTCAAAGGTCTTCTGAAAATCCAAGTACACCACTTCTACTGCATCTCCTTTGTCTACCCCTGCTTGTAATTTCCTGAAAAAGTTGCAGTAGGTTAGTTGGGCAGAATTTTCCTTTCAGGAAACCATACTGGCTTTGGCCTATCTTGTCATGTGCCTCCAGGTTCTCCGTAATCTCATCCCTAACAATCGATTCCAACAACTTCCCAACCATTGATGTCAGGCCAACAAGTCTATAGTTTCCTTTCTGCTGCCTCCCACCCTTCTTAAATAGCAGAATAACATTTGCAATTTTCCAGTCATCCGGTACAATGCCAGAATTTATCGATTCTTGAAAGATCATCGTTAATGCTTCCGCAATCGCTCAAGCTACTTCCTTCAGAACCCGAGGGTGCATTCCATCAGGTCCAGGAGACTTATCCACCCTCAGACCATTAAACTTCCTGAGCACCTTCTCAGTCATAATTATCACTGTACATACTTCACTTCCCTGACACTCTTGAGTATCCAGTATACTGCAGATGTCTTTCACTGTGAAGACTGATGCAAAATACGCACTCTGTTCCTCTGCCATCTCCGCATCTCTCATTACAATATCTCCAGCATCATTTTCTATTGGTCCTAGATCTACCCTCAACTCCCTTTTACCCTTTGTATACTCAAAAAAGCTTTTTGTATCTTCTTCGATATTAGTTGCCAGCTTCCTTTCATAATTCATCTTTTCCTTCCTAATGACCCTCTTAGTTTCCTTCTGCAAGTTCTTAAAAGCTTCCCCATCCTCTATCTTCCCACTAGCTTTGGCTTCCTTGTATGCCCTCTCTTTTGCTTTTACTTTGGCTCTGACTTCACTTGTCAACTACAGTAGTGTTTTCTTCCATTCAAAAATTTCTTCTTATTTGGAATGTATCTGCCTTGCACTTCTCTCATTTTTTGCAGAAACTCCAGCCATTTCTGCTCTGCTGTCCGTCCTGCTAGTGTCCCTTTCCAATCAACCTTAGCCAGTTCCCCTCTCATGCCATTGTCATTTCTTTTATTCCACTGAAATACCGACACATTGGAATTTGGTTTCTCCTTCTCAAATTTCAAAGTGAGCTCAATCATATTGTGATCACTGTTCCCTAAGGGCTCCTTAACTTTAAACTCTCTTATCACCTCCAGATCATTGCACAGCACCCAATCCAGCACAGCCAATCCCCTAGCTGTTCTATAAAGCCATCCCTCAGACATTCTATAAATTCTTTCTTTTGAGGTCCCGTACTGGCCTGGTTTTCTCAATCCACTTTCATGTTAAAATCCCTAACAATTATCATAACATTGCCCTTCTGACACACCTTTTCTATCTCCTGCTGTAATTTGTAATCCACATCCCGGCTGCTGTTTGGAAGCCTGTATACAATTGCCATTAGGGTCCTTTTACCCTTGTCATTTCTTAACTCAACCCATAGAGACTCTACACCTTCTGATCCTATGTTATCCCTTTCTAATGATTTAATATTATTTTTTATACGCAGGGCCACACACACCCCCCCCCTCCCCGCCGACTAACCTACCTTTCCGATACACCATATATCCTTGGATGTTCAGCTCCCAATGGCAGCCATCCTTTAGCCAAGTTTCAGAGATGGTCACAACATCATACTTGCCAATCTGTAGCTGAATATCAAGCTCATTCATTTTATTCCTTATGCTTTGTGCCTTCAAATACAACACTCTCAGTCCAGTATTTGTTGCTTTCTGTTTTAACTGCACCATGCCTCTATGGCCCTGTAACTCATGCCAATGGCCTCATCTTCTGCCTGTTCTTTCTATCATCTCTGTTGCACGCTATCTTTGATTTATTTCTGTTTTCCCCTTCCTCAGCCCTATAACTCCGGTTCCCATCCCCCTGCCAAATTAGTTTAAACCCTCCTGAATAGCTCTATTAAACCTGCCTGCTAGACAATGGTCACTGTGAGATCATGCTTTTTCTGGCGGACAGAGCAGAGGTGCTCGCCAAAGTGCTCTCCCAGTCTATGTCAGGTTTCACCGATATACAGGAGGCCACACTGGGAGCACCGGATACAGTAGATGATCCCAACAGACTCACAGGTGATGTGTTGCCTCACATGAAAGGACTGTTTGGTGGTGAGGGAGGAGGCATAGGGTCATGTGTAGCACTTGTTCTGCTTGCAAGGATAAATACCGATCAGTAGGGAGGGACGAATAGAGATGGGAGTTGCATAGGGACAGTGGGCAGGAGGGAAAGATGTGTTTGCTGGTGGGATACTGTGGGAGAAGGCGGAAGATAAGGAGAATTATGTGCTGGATGTAGAGGCTGGTAGAATGGTAGGTGAGGACAAGGAATCTTATCTGTGGTGGTTGGAGGCACCCTATTGATCTCCCTCCTGCTACTTATCCTTGCAAGCAAAACAAGTGCCACATCTACTCCTACACCTCGTCCCTAACTATCACTTAGGGCCCAAACAGTCCTTACAGTTAAGGCAATACTTCACCTGTGAGTTTGTTGTGGTCATTTACTGTATCTGGTGCTCTTGGTGTGGGCTCCTGTGTATCAGTAAGACCCAATGCATATCGGGAGACTGCCTCACTAAGTACTTACGCTCTGTCCCCCAAAAAAAAGCAGGATCTCCCGGTGGCTACCCGTTTTAATTCTACTTCCCATTCCCATTCCTACATATCTGTCCATGGCCTCTATTGCCACAATGAGGCCACACTCAAATTGGAGGAGCAACGCCTTGTATTCCATCTTGGTAGCCTCCAACTTGATGGTTTGACTTCTCAAACTTCTGGTAATTTCCCCCCTCTCGTTCACCATTCCCATTCCACTCTCACCTTCTTACCTGCCTGCCACCTCCCTCTGATACTCCTTCCTCTTTCCTTTCTTCTATGGCCTTCTGTCCTCTCCTGTTCATCTCTTTCTCCAGTTGACTTCCCAGCATTTTCCTTCACCCCTCCCGGTGAAACCTGCTGCCTTGTGCTTCTTCCTGCCCCCTTCCCACCTTCTTATTCTGACTTATCTTTTCCCTCCTGTCCTGATGAAGGGTCTCAGCCAGAAATGTTGACTGTTTACAATTTTCCATAGATGCTGACCGGCCTATTGAGTTCCTTCAGCATTTTGTGTGTGTTGCTTGGATTTCCAGTGCCTGCAGATTTCCTCTTGTTTGTGATTGACAGCGAGAGATTCCATAAGTTAGACAGACATAATGTTTGACAGTTAGACTGAGGAAAGGAGCAAGGAAATGCAAACTGAATGGGAGAGAGTGAATAATAGTCATTCTGGGAGAGAAAGAATTGATCAGTCTGAGAGTGAGTGATAGACAGAATGTGGGACTGAGAGTGACTGGATCAGTCCGAGAGTGAGTGATAAACAGAGTGCGGGACTGAGAGGGACTGGATCAGTCCAAGAGTGAGTGATAGACAGAATGGGGGAGAGAGAGAATGGATCAATGAGAGTGAATGATAGATTGTGTGGGAGAAAGAGAGAAAATATGTTAGAGAGTGAATGATAGTGTGGGAGAGAAATAACAGATCGTTGAGAGAGAATGATAGACAGTGTGGGAGAGAGAGAAAGAATGGATTAGTGAGATAGTAAATGATGGATAATGTGAGAGAGATCAGTGAGAGACATAGAAAGGGGAATCTATTGAATGAAAAGATATGATAGTTGATGAATAGAGAGGTAATTTCAGAACAGGGGATGAGAGAGGTTAGATGAGAAAGAAGAAAAGAGTTGATTATTGAGTGTGAAACAGTGACAGGGAGTGTGAGATAATGTGTGCTTAGCTAGTTTGTCCTGACTGGACAAAGAGACTAGTTTGTCCAGTCTCTTTGCTGAGGGAGAAGAGAGAGAGAGAAGCAGGGCAATGCTCTCAGCAAGTATGTAATGAATTGCAGAACCAGTAGAAAGCTGTCACAAAAAAAGGTAACTTCAGGATACAGTGGCTTTTGTATCAACTATGCAAACAGCTGCTCTATTAAACTCATCTTAATTGCAGCATCACTTTGCAACTTCAACTTGCTAGCTCTCTCCTTAGGCTGAATGTTTTTAATGCAAGTCTCACTGATGACAGTTGTAGATAATTTTCTCCTGCCTTTCTATCTGTAGATCATACAACAAATATTATTCTGCATGCATTTCAACCATGCTCCATTCTCTTATTTTGCAATGAAGGATGGTTGCCAGGTTTCTAATTGAGCTCAGAGTAGACTCCAAGCATTCAGCATAGCCTCTGGTGGTGTTGTAGTTCCATATCAACCTCTTCCCACTCCTCTCTAGTTGACCCTATGAACACCTTCTTTAATTCCATTTCCCTTCATTCTCATAGAGCTTCCTCTTAACACTATCTGTACCATTTGTTAGATTCTATTGCCCACTGTTGAAATACATGCTGACAGATGATTCCTGGGCTGGACATCCTGCTCACTTAAGGAAGGTGAAGAGACTCCCATGGTCTTTCCTTTCCAGGTGTTGTGATTGTCACTGGACCACTGTTCAGCTAGCCATGCATACTGTGCCCATAGCAATGCCTTCATGTGCTGTCCCTGCTCTCACTGAGTCTGCCATGTCATGTTGCAACCGTGTGTCCAGTGGTATAACCGGGCAGGCAGGCTGGGCTCATCAGCCTTGGCTGGTTAGCCGGCCTAGAAGGATAACTTCAATTCCAACCACAGGTAGATGGAACTGTTAGCCTTGCCAGGTAGTCTGTCTAGGAGAAGGAGAACGCCAATACTCAACCTACATACAGCCTTGCGGTCGCCACAGTTGTCACAGCTGTGGAACGTCTCCCAGCCTAAAGAGTAGAATCAGTTCCCATGCACCGATCCTCATTATTAACCTACTCGCTGCGTAGGCAGGAAGGGAAGTCCTACAGCGATGAGGAAGGAGCGAAACAACAGGTGTTGGATGACACTGGGAGTCGCAGTCCCAACTCTGCATGTAGGCGGCTCAGACCCATGGGTCGTCTGTCTATTGACCTGAGGCAACGCCAGCATTCGGCAGCCCTCTGAGTCAGCAAGCTGCCCTCTTCAGGGAGAGCACTGCTTGCTCCGGACCACAAAAGTACACTCAGTGGTTACCTTATTAGCTACAGGTAGTACCTAATAATGTGGCCACTGAGGGTACCTTGCATGCAATCCATATAATATCTCAACATTAAGATTGAGGTATCATGACCTTGTGACCAGTAATCACTTTGACCTTCTCAGATTTTTGCTATGTTCGCAATTAACTAAAGACTATGATTTACTTAAATCTCATTAACCTCTTGATGTTCAGATCTTCTGACGGACCAATGCCAAAAAAAAACTTTATAAAGCACTTTCTTTATCCAGAGAGTGGTGAATCTGTGGAATTCTTTGCCACTGGCAGCTGTGGAGGCCAAGTCTTTATGTATATTTGAATGCAATGTTGGCATTCATTTCTAGAGGAATAGAGTAGAGGAGCAGGGATGTGATGTTGAGGCTCTGTAAGGTGCTGGTAAGACCTCACTTGGAGTACTGTGGGCAGTTTTGATCTCCTTATTTAAGAAAGGACATGCTGACGTTGGGGAGGGTACAGAGGAGATTCACTAGAATGATTCAGACAATGAGAGGGTTAACATATGAGGAACGTTTGTCCGCTCTTGGACTGTATTCCTTGGAGTTTAGAAGAGTGAGGGGGGACCTCATAGAAACATTTCGAATGTTGAAAGGCATGGGCAGAATGGATGTGGCAAAGTTGTCTCCCATGATGGGGGAGTCTAGTATGAGAGGATATGACTTAAGGATTGAAGGGCGCCCATTCAGAACAGAGATGTGAAGAAATTTTTTTAGCCAGAGGCTGGTGAATCTATGGAATTTGTTGCCACGGGCAGCTGTGGAGGCCAAGTCATTGGGTGTATTTAAGTCAGAGATTGATAGGTATCTGAGTAGCCAGGGCATCAAAGGTTATGGTGAGAAGGCGGGGGAGTGGGACTAATGGGAGAATGGATCAGCTCATGATAAAATGGCAGAGCAGACTCGATGGACCAAATGGCAGACTTCTGCTCCTTTGTCTTATGGTCTTATGGTCTTATGGTATATTTAAGGCAGAGGTTGATAGATTCTTGATTGGTCAGGGCATGGAGGGACACAAGGGGAAGGCAGGAGATTGAGGCTGAGAGGAAATTTGGATCAGCCATGATGAAATGGCAGAACAGACTCAATGGGCCAAATGGCTTAATTTTGCTCCTTTATATTATGGTCTTGTAGTCCAAAACACTTGTCACTGCCTTCAAGTTTGTTCATGGCCCAACTTGTCTCCACTGCTGACATTCTCCTTCTGACCTACCATCAACTCTGCTTGTCCTCTAACTCTTTGTGCTTCTCTGCTGCTAAACACGGCTCGTGCTCCTGCACTGTCCCTTCCCCACTCCCTGCACTCTCCCTTCCCCACTCCCTGCACTCTCCCTTCCGCACTCGCTGCACTCTCCCTTCCCCACTCCCAGTACTCTCCCTTCCCCACTCCCTGTGTTCTCCCTTCCGCACTCCCTGTACTCTCCCTTCCCTACTCTCTGCACTCTCCCTTCCCCACTCCCTGCGTTCTCCCTTCCGCACTCCCTGCGTTCTCCCTTCCGCACTCCCTGCGTTCTCCCTTCCCCACTCCCTGCGTTCTCCCTTCTCCACTCCCTGCACTCTCTCTTCCCCACTCCCTGCAATCTCCCTTCCCCACTCCCTGTACTCTCCCTTCCCCACTCCCTGTACTCTCCCTTCCCCACTCTCTGCACTCTCCCTTCCCCACTCCCTGCACTCACCCTTCCCCACTCCCTGTACTCTCCCTTCCCCACTCCCTGCACTCTCCCTTCCCCATTCTCTGCACTCTCCCTTCCCCACTCCCTGCGTTCTCCCTTCCCCACTCCCTGCGTTCTCCCTTCCCCACTCCCTGCTTTCCCTTCCGCACTCCCTGCACTCTCCCTTCCGCACTCCCTGCACTCTCCCTTCCCCACTCCCACTACTCTCCCTTCCCCCCTCCCTGTGTTCTCCCTTCTGCACTCCCTGCACTCTCCCTTCTGCACTCCCTGCGTTCTCCCTTCCCCACTCTGTGCACTTTCCCTTCCCCACTCCCTGTGTTCTCCCTTCCGCACTCCCTGTACTCTCCTTTCCCCACTCCCTGCACTCACCCTTCCCCACTCCCTGCACTCACCCTTCCGCACTCCCTGCACTCTCCCTTCCCCACTCCCTGCACTCTCCCTTCCGCACTCCCTGCACTCTCCCTTCCCCACTCCCAGTACTCTCCCTTCCCCACTCCCTGTGTTCTCCTTTCCGCACTCCCTGTACTCTCCCTTCCCTACTCTCTGCACTCTCCCTTCCCCACTCTCTGCACTCTCCCTTCCCCACTCCCTGCGTTCTCCCTTCCGCACTCCCTGTACTCTCCCTTCCCCACTCCCTGCACTCTCCCTTCCCCACTCCCTGTGTTCTCCCTTCCCCACTCCCTGCACTCACCCTTCCCCACTCCCTGCGTTCTCCCTTCCCCACTCCCTGTACTCTCCCTTCCCCACTCCCTGCACTCTCCCTTCCCCACTCCCTGCACTCTCCCTTCCCCACTCCTTGCGTTCTCCCTTCCCCACTCCCTGCACTCTCCCTTCCCCACTCCCTGCACTCACCCCTCCCCACTCCCTGCACTCTCTTTTCCGCACTCCCTGCACTCTCCCTTCCCCACTCCCTGCACTCATCCTTCTGCACTCCCTGCACTCTCCCTTCCCCACTCCCTGCACTCTCTCTTCCCCACTCCCTGCTCTCCCTTCCCCACTCCATGCGTTCTCCCTTCCGCACTCCCTGTACTCCCCCTTCCCCAGTCCCTGCACTCTCTCTTCCCCAGTCCATGCGTTCTCCCTTCCCCATTCCCTGCACTCTTCCTTCCCCACTCCCTGCGTTCTCCCTTCTGCACTCCTTGCGCTCTCCCTTAACTACCCGTAACCTCCAAGACGTCCATTCCAGCAGCAGTACATTTAGTCTCCTCCTTTCCCTTGCTCTGTAGAGAAATGTTTTCTCAGTTTTTTTCTGCCTGGCTCTCCCATAAATATTGACACACTCCCTGGGATCTTCTCAAATTTTACAAGTATTCTGCGGTTCCTCGCATAAATATTGACATGTTCTTGAGAATCTCACCAGGTTAATCTCTGAAAATCCAGTTGGGGCTGCTCAAGGAAAACAGTGGTTTTATTGCTGAAAAATTTTATAAGTTAAAAATTAACCAAAATAATGTGCTGATACGGAATAAGTAAAGAAAGAGTTGTGAACAGACTGACATCTGTGAGTGCATTCCCCTGACGTCGCCTCAGTGCCTCCCCTGAGCCTGGAACATCCCACTTTGGAAAAACCTGTCTTTCACATCAGAACTTGGACCGATTGAGCTGAACTTTCTGAGCCACTTTTGTGTTTAATTTAAATCATGGGCCAGAAAGGTTCTCTCAAATAAATAAATCAACCAATGATTGAAGTCTTTGGCACTATGTTCCACCTGGCTCAGGGTGTAAAACATAATTAGTGGCAGGAAATATTTGAATAGATTGGCAGAGATGGCTGGAGAGAGCATTTATATTTGAGCAATGGAACGTGACTTCAATGTTTACGAGGCTGTTGAAACAGTGAGGCTCTCTATCCTGCCACCTTCACTTGTCTCTGTAGACCTCAGGAAACGTGTGGAAAGAAGTGAAGACAAAGGAGAAGGCAGAGGCTACAATCCAGAATGAGGTCAAGCAGCTTCTGTGGAGGCGAAAGGTGCAAGTTGACATTTCAGGTTGAGACCTCCCTACAGCAGGGCTGAGAGAGAAGAAGAAAGATTTTAGTATAAGCAATCAAAGGGGGATGGGGCTGTGAACGGGGGTAAGAGGTAGAACCAGATGAGGAGCAGATGATGGGCAGTTGGAACCAGGTAGGAGGAGGGAACAGGAGAGGTGAACAAGGTGAGGGGAAATCCAGGTAAGAGGGTGAATGTGTGTGAGAGAAGAGCATCAGGAGTGAGGTTACCTGAAATTGGAAAATTCAGTGTTCATACCCAAATTAGCTAGGGAGGACCATTGGATTGTAGATTACCCAAGTGAAATATGACAAGTTCTTCCAATTTGCACTTGGCTTTTCCTTAGCAATGCAGGGGGTAAGGGGTCGAGGGGTTGGAGTGAGTATGCGAAAGAGAGGTATGCAAATGGAAGCTGGAGTTGGCCATTGTGGGTAGAGCACAGGAACTTTGCAGAATGGTCGTCTAGTCTTCAGTTGGTTTCTCCAGTGAAGAGGAGACCACATCTGGAGGTGGATCTCTGCTTCACTTGGAAGTGCTGCTTAAGTCCCTGGATGGTAAAGAGGGGAGAATTGATGAGGCCAGCGTTACACCTGCTATGGTTGCAGGGGAAAGTGCCAGGGTGGACTGAAGGGAATGAACAGGCCAGGAAGTCATGAAAGAGATGGTCCCTACAAATATGCAGAGTTGGAACGAGAGGGGAAGATAACGCTGGTGATGGGATCACCTTGGGAGCAAGTAAAAAGATGATATTGTTGGATAAGGAAGCTGGTGGGGTGAGATATAAGGACCTGTTCTGTCAGCAGATAGTGAGATGTGGGTGAAAGCAGCTATGTGGAAATCTCGAACAATGTGTCAGCAGGTTCCATCAACTATGGCAGATGGGAAGCTACATTTCTGGAACAATGAAGGCATTTTATAAGCATAAAAGCAGAAAGCCTCACCTTGAGAACTGAAACAGTAGAGATGGGAAAATTGCATCAAAGCCATTTCATACTTCCCAGTTCTGATGGAGAGTTAAATGCCAACAGTTCCTTTGTGTAACCCCCACTCCATCCCATGAATGCTGTTCATCCTGCTGAATTCCTCCAGCAAATTGGTTGTTGTTCCAGATTCCAGCGTCTGCAGTCTCTTATCTACTAGTTTAATTTGAAATTTACTGCCAGTGTAAATCTGAATCAAATAGGGCCTTGAAAAAAGAATTGGATTGGCCCTTGAGGGAAAGAGAGTTTGCTAAATGGAACTAATGGGATTGTTGGACTTGGAATTGGCATACACTTAACGAGCTAAATCAAAGTTCAAAGTAAATTTATTATCAAAGTACATATACGTCACCATATATTACCCTGAGATTCATTCCTTGCGGGCATTTACAATACAACAAAGAAATACAACAGAATTAATGATAAGGTACGCACAAAGGCTGACTATGTGTAGCAGCCAAAGTGCAAAAGGAAACACGTGTGAAATACAAAAAAATGTAATAATAAATAAACACTGATAACATGAGTTGTAGAGAGAGTCCTTAAAAGTGAGTCCATAGGTCATGCTCAGTGATCAGTTCAGTGGCGGGGTGAGTGAAGTTGCCAACACTGGTTCAAGAGCCTGATGGTTGAAGGGTAAGAGCTGTTCCGGAACCTGCTAGTGTGGGATCTACGGTTTCTGTATCACCTGTCCATTGGCAGTAGTGAGAAGAGAGCATGGCCTAGATGCTGGGGGTGGGGGGTGGTCCTTGAGGATGGATGCTGCTTTCTTGTAGCAGCACTCCTTGTAGATGTGCTCACTGGGAGGGAGGGCTTTTTGGTGATCGACTGGGCTGTGCCTTTCCAGGAGCGACAGTGATTCTAGATTCCTGACATAAGCATTATTTCTGTTTATGGAGAAGATGTGAAGGTTGGGTGCAGCTAAGTTGAAGATCACTGATCAATTTACAAGAAGCTACTTTCATTTGAAAGAAATGTTGACATGGTGAGATTATATAGGGTGGAAGATGCTACTGAACACCAACAAGTTTGAAATGTGCTGATCAAACCATTTGTTTTTTTGCAGTGCTGTGAGCTCTAGGTAACTTGTTGTTTCTTTGCGGCGGTTTTCAGATAACGATATTGCTTTGTTAAAGTTACTTCCTGCCAATAATAATGATAATTCTAGAACATGATAGATTTGATATTCCTTGCTGTCTTGTAGACAGGAGATTCAACCAGAGTTCTCACTTTGTACATTTGCGAATCAGATCATGACTGTTTATTTCTTCAGTGCCACTTTCTTGGACAAACTCCTTATCCATTGGTTCTCTTTATAGCTGAAAATCTTATCAATCTCTGTTTTGAATGTATCCAGCAACCATGTCTCCACCATACGCCTGAGTAGAGAATTGCAAACCATTCTGGCAGATTAATTTCTTTTCATCCCTCCTGAATTCCCATCCCATTATTTAATGATTTTCAACAGCAGGTGAAATATCAATTCTGAATCTGTCAAGGTTTTAAAAAATCTTGTACATTTTCATAAGATTGTTTCTTATTATTTTAAATTTGAGAGTATAGACTCACTGTGCTACTTTCTCTTTATACGGCATCCCAGAGATTAGTCGGGTGAACCTTTACTGCACTCGCACTCCCTCTGTCACAAGTATAGTATATTATTCTACAGGTAGGAGACCAGAGACCTTTACACCATATTCCAAATGTTGTCTCACCAGGGCTTTATGAAATTACATGAAAACAGCTCTCCTTTTATGCTCAAATCCACTTGGTATCAAATCAACATTTTGATAGCATGCGTCAAATTGCAAAATAACTCTCTTTAATTCACATACAATTTCTCACTATTTAAAAATAGTTCACCTTAATATTTCTTCGACTAGTGGATGACCTCTGATAATTCCATTTTATTCTTCATCTGCTTTATTCTTGCCCATTCTCTTAGCCTGCCCATATCTCTTCACTTCCAGCTACTGGCCCACATTGCCATTGTTACAATTCTTTAAATGCTTATTCAAGTCCCATTTGTGTTGAGAGTTTCTGGTTTCTGTCACCCTTGCAGTGATTTCCAGCTTTCCATCTTCTTTCGTTCTACATTTTTTTCTTTTAAATCTTTCATTCTCATGATTAATAAGTCTATGTTCCCTTGTTACTGACCAAACTTCTAAGAGATCTACCCTTTCAGAATTACCATGACTGTATTTTGAAGAAGACCAGTATGGATGGTCCTTAGCCCTGGCAGTAAATCTGCCTTAATCAACATTGTAGAAGAGATCACTTTGTCATGATTACAACATTGATTGTGGAAGAATAGGGGGTGAATATTTATGTCATTTAAATAAGAGTAAAGCTTACCTTTCTTCCCAGCTACTTGACCTGGCCAACCTTGGTGACATTTGTCAGCTGTACGCCTCATTTGAGGGGCAGCCAGAAGGTGATGAGACCCCCAGCTCACCTGAATAAAAAAAGTAAATTGGTTTATTATTGTCACATGTACAGTGAAGAACTTTAATTTGCATGCTATCCATACAGATTATTTAATTACCACAGTATATTAGTTAGAACAAGGGAAAGCAATAATGCAGAATAAAGTGTTACAGTTTCAGAGAAAATACAGTGCAGGCAGACAATAAGATGCAACGCCATGGTGAGGTAGATTGTGAAGAATCCATTTTATTGTTCAATTGTAAGACATCAGCGGGTTAGAAGCTGTCCTTGAGCCTGGTGGTCTAGGCTTTTAAGCTTTTGTACCTCTGCCTGATGGGAGAAGAGAGAGGAGAGAATGTCTGGGGTAAGCAGGATATTTGATCATGCTGGTTGCTTTACTGAGGCAGAAGGAAGTATAGACAGTCCATAGCAGGGCGGCTGTTTCCGTGGTTTGTGGACGCAGCTGAGCACCACCTGCAAGGGCTTTTCCTTTGATCACCTGGGGGCAACCATGCATCGGATGTCACAAGCGCATGCAGCAGCCACTCATGCGAGCTCTTCCACACATCGATAATAAACAAACATTCTGGACTCTGCCAGAGGCCCCATCTGCTGGACTCATTTGGGTGTTTGGCAGCTTGTCGATAAACACTGATCTCTGCACTTTGGGGCTGTGAACTGTCTGTCTTGTGGAAGGGTGTCCAGTTTGAAGCTCTGGCCCAAGGGAAGCCAACAGAAACATCTATAAAATGTAAAAATTTTAAATGAAGAATATTTGTCAAACTCTCTTCCAGCAGTGTGTGTATTTCCACCGAGTAATTGGTGATGTGTCTGAAAACTACATGTGCAGGTAACATTGGAGCTCGCTCACCAGTTTCCTTCACAGTGAGAGTTCACTGCACCTGTCCTGTCATTTCAATTTAATCTTCAATAAGGGCACCACAGAACTGGGGAGTCAAAGCTGTCAAGCTACACAGCGGCATTGCACATGTTAATATTTAGTAATGCAAACTGTTAAATTGCTGTTTGAGGCTTGATTTCCCCAATGACTTAAATGCTAAATTTCTGCATTTGAAATAATGCAGCTACTGGTAAATGCCATTTCCAATTTGTGTTCAAAATCTTTAATGTAGCATAATTCCTGAGTTTGAAACAAAAGGCCTGGTCATATGTTTTTCTCCTCGTTCTCTTAAGGACAACTTGGGGGTACCAGCCCAGAGTTTTTTTATTTGGGCTGGGTGGCACCCACGAACAGAACCATGGTTAACACATGTGGGATACCATTCACAAAGAAGCTGACCTTCTTGCCATGTTAACAAATTTCTAATGAGCTTAAGGCACTGTGACTGTCATGGAATCTAATCTCTTGAAGCCGTTGGCAGAATCTCATGTCAGGAAAAGCAAAGCACCATGACTGTCCTGGAGTCTGTTAGACTGGCCCGGAATCTGTTAGACTGGCCTGGAATCTGTTAGACTGTTCTGGAATCTGTTTGGTTTTCTGGAATCTGTTAGTCTGTCCTGGAATCTGTTGAAGCTGTCAGCAGAATCTTGGGGCAGAAAAGACACAGAAAATAGTTTCCATTTTCCTCCAAAATCCCAAGTTGAATTTATGCAATTTGCATTTAGTGACATATGATCACATTTAGGGTGGAAGTGGCTAATACGAAGGCGGGGCATAATTTTAAGGTAATTTAGAGGGGGGATGTCAGGTAGGTGTTTTACACAGAGAGTGGGGGGTGTGTGGAATGTATTGACAGGGCTGTGGTAGAGGCAGATACATTAAGGACCTTTAAGAAAATCTTAGATAGACACATGGATGATAGAAAAATGGAGGCCTATGTAGGAGGCATTAGATTGATCTTAGAGTAGGTTTAAAGATCAGCTCAACATCATAAGCCAAAAGGTCTGTACCGTGTTGTAGCATTCTGTGTTCTATGCTGTATGATTCTGATCGTGGTCCTGGTCCTGTGACAAGTCATAGTCAAAGTCATAGTCATACTTTATTGATCCTGGGGGAAAACACATAGACTTCTTAAAAACTTAATGTGTGTTATATAGGTATTTGTGATTATGGCAACTCCGCTAACATTGCATCCCTGAACTAAGAGATGGTTGACGATTAATTATATCCATCTTGACCTTTGGACCAATAATTCCTTTAGGTTTCGCCCTGAAGCAGGGTCTTGGACTGAAGAGTTGACAGTTCCTTTCCTCCCACAGATGCTGCTCAACCAGTTGAATTTTCATCCTGAATTCCAGCACCTCCAGACTCTTGTGTCACTCCAGTTTTCTCTATTTTCTTTTGACTTTTATCCACCCTTAAATTGTTCCTGTATTTGGATAATGATGGATTGGAAGTTTCAGAAAAATAACCAGATTTATTTTGGGTCCTCAATGTGAATGAAGCACTTCACTCAGAAGTGTCAGCACATGAGCGGTGGTGTTGACCCTGCAAGATTGAGTCCCTTAGCACAATGTTTATCTGTGGCTGTGTGGCCCAAGAATATTCAGGCTACTTGTGCTAATGAATAGACAAGGAATCCTTCAGGGGACCATCATAGTTTGGCCTTTGGTATGGGAGTCTGGCTCATGGATCTTCGTAAAGGCAGCTCCTCTATCACTCCTGCTTCCTTCTACAAGCACAAGTGATTTTGCTGATTCAGGAAATCCAGAGTAATGCACACAAAATTCTGGAGGAACTCAGTAAGTCAGCCAGCTTCTTATTTATTCCTCCCAGTAGATGTTGTCTGACCTGCTGAGTTTCTCCGGCATTTTGCGTGTGTTACTCCCACTCACTGTAGACATCTTTGAGCAACCCCATTCCCTAAGCCTTTGAAAGCAGTGATCAAGACTACTTCGATCCAACACAAACTGTGAGGCACCACCCATCTTCCCGTCCTCCACTCCTCTGATGATTCTTCTGCCTGGCTGACCTGACATGTCACGTGTCAATAACTTCTTGGGTTGGATTTTGATCACTCAGGTTCAGGTCATTTCAGGCTGTGTTATAATCTTGTGCCCAAACAAATGTTCCCTGCTGCAGGCCACAATGCATGACCAGCCTGTTCCACGCTGGCAGCTGGGAGTATGTCTGCATATGCAAAGTTGTTTCTCTCTGGTTTCTCCCTTGAGGTCACTTGAGCATATTAGCAAGTGGTTCGTACATTAAACCACTGCTAGCCCCCCTCCCACCCCCGTAGGGGTGGCGTGGAGTACAGTGGTTACCTCAATTGCTTTACAGGGCTAGCAAACAATCACTAATTGGAGTTCAGTTCCTGCCGCTATCTGTAAGGAATCTATACCTTCTCTCCACATGCTTTCATCCGGGTGCTCCAGTTTCCTCTCGCATTCCAAAGACATATGATTAGGTTTGTAAGCTGTGGGCAGAAGTGTAGCAACAATTGCAGGCTTCCCCCTGCACAATCCTCACTGACAAATGACACATTTCACTGTATAATTAGATGTTTAATCTCTTTAATTTAAAGCAAATTCTCTTTATTAAAAATGTTCTCCATACAGTGCTGGTTTAAGTCTTTGAGACTATAAATTTCTCAACCACGCTCCTTCCAACTCTGCCCTCCTGCTATTCAGTTACCTTCTTTTCTAGTTGCCATATTCATTGCTGCATTCAAAACGTTCTGCCTGTCCTGTTCTGCTCAGATCTCAGTGGATGCAGGGTGGTGTGTGTTGGTATTGGTGCAGGTTATTTTAGTATGTGTACTGAGTTACAGTGAGAAGCTTTTGCTTGCCTGCTCTCCAGACGGATCTTGTCAGGCATAATTACATTGAAAACCAAGTGCAGAATATAGTGTCACAGTTCAAGAAAATGCAATGCAGACAAGCAGGTACGGTGCACGGTCCATGTCGAGGTAAATGGGGAAATGATAGTTCATCTTTTAGCATTTGAGAGGTCTGTTCAAGAGTCTGATAGCAGAGGGATAGAAGATGTCCTTGAGCCTGGTGATTGGTGTGCTTAAGCTCTTGTATTTTTTGTCTGACAAAAGAGGGAAGAAGATTTCAGAGTCAGATTTATTTATCACATGTACATCAAAACAGAGTGAAATGTGTCACAAACAACAGGAATTCTGCAGATGCTGGAAATTCAAGCAACACACATAAAAGTTTCTGGTGAACGCAGCAGGCCAGGCAGCGTCTCTAGGAAGAGGTGCAGTTGACGTTTCAGGCCGAGACCCTTCGTCAGGACTAACTGAAGGAAGAGTGAGTAAGGGATTTGAAAGTTGGAGGGAGAGGGGGAGATCCAAAATGATAGGAGAAGACAGGAGGGGGAGGGATGGAGCCAAGAGCTGGACAGGTGATAGGCAAAAGGGGATACGAGAGGATCATGGGACAGGAGGTCCGGGAAGAAAGACGGGGGGGGGGACCCAGAGGATGGGCAAGAGGTATATTCAGAGGGACAGAGGGAGAAAAAGGAGAGTGAGAGAAAGAATGTGTGCATAAAAATAAGTAACAGATGGGGTACGAGGGGGAGGTGGGGCCTTAGCGGAAGTTAGAGAAGTCGATGTTCGTGCCATCAGGTTGGAGGCTACCCAGACAGAATATAAGGTGTTGTTCCTCCAACCTGAGTGTGGCTTCATCTTTACAGTAGAGGAGGCCGTGGATAGACATGTCAGAATGGAAATGGGATGTGGAATTAAAATGTGTGGCCACTGGGAGATCCTGCTTTCTCTGGCGGACAGAGCGTAGATGTTCAGCAAAGCGGTCTCCCAGTCTGCGTCGGGTCTCACCAACATATAAAAGGCCACATCGGGAGCACCGGACGCAGTATATCACCCCAGTCGACTCACAGGTGAAGTGTTGCCTCACCTGGAAGGACTGTTTGGGGCCCTGAATGGTGGTAAGGGAGGAAGTGTAAGGGCATGTGTAGCACTTGTTCCGCTTACACGGATAAGTGCCAGGAGGGAGATCAGTGGGGAGGGATGGGGGGGACGAATGGACAAGGGAGTTGCGTAGGGAGCGATCCCTGCGGAATGCAGAGAGAGGGGGGGAGGGAAAGATGTGCTTAGTGGCGGGATCCCGTTGGAGGTCCTGAAATGTGTCATTTGCATTAACATTGAACACACCCAGGGGTAGGCTGGGGGAAGCCTGCAAGTGTTGCCGCACATTCTGGTGACAACATAGTATGCTTGGCAGCACAACACAGAACACAACAAATACAGAACATACCAGAGAGAATGACCATGATGGGAGGGTCCTTGATTATGTTGGCTGCTTTCCATGACTGAGGTTGATATCAGTCTATAAATTGCACCACCATTTAACAAGGGAATTGGAAGATTGTTTAGTAATGTATATTATGTAATGCAGTAAAAGACAAGAAGACAAGAGAATAAGGTCAGAGTCAATTGATGTGAGGGGTGAAGTAAAGTGTCTTTGAGCTTGAAATTCTACAATTCAATTTCTAAGGTTGTTGTGGGCAATCCTGGTGTTGAAACATTTGGATGTTCCAAATGTTTACATTTTAATACTGTCTCACTGCTCAGTTGCCTTTTTAACCAATGGACCTAGGAGGTATTTGGTCATAAGTATTAAAACAGGTGTCTTTCGTTGCAGATCTCACCAAGGTTCACTCAGCGTCAGTCGTGAAGTTTGAGAGGAATGACCTGAGGCACAAGTGATTGCTTTTTGCTGAGATATCCACCCCAAAGGATCACCACTTCCTACAAGAAGTAAGACACTATTATTTAAAGTTAATGTCAGGAGGCTGACTGAACTTGTGAGTTCCGTCACCACATTGGGTAAGCTCCTAAAATATGATAATGATGAAAAATCTGCTACAACTATTAAAACCCTCTGGAACACATAAATTGAACAATTTTGCATTCAGCCTGCATAGCAAAAGGAAATGTTTTCCTGCAAACCTCACTGAATTCTTTGAAGAAGTAACAGAGACAGCACCAAGAGCAGCTTCATAGGTACTGTACTATATATCTAGATTTTGATCAGGCATGCAGAGAGATGTCAGAATGGATAGCTGTCTGGCCATAACACAGAAGGCAAGGAGTAGGAGGTAAAGGACATTGTGGTATTATAAAGTCATAGAGTTGAGTTTAGAAACAGGTCCTTTGGCCCACATGCCTATCTATACTAATTCTACTTTCCTGCGTTAGTTCCATATCCTTCTCTGTCCTGTTCATTCAACTGCCTGTTCTGATGTCTCTTAAATTATGTTGTCTGTCCTGCCTCTATTGCCTCCTCTGGTAGCTCATCTCAAAAATCAACTACTTTAATGTAAAAATTGCTCCTCCTCATCTTAATACAAAATCTTCTACTTATAGACACCTCAATCATGGAAAATAGACCCCGGCTACCTATCCTGTAAATGCCTCTTATATGCCTATTATGTGTCCTCTTGGCCAATTTTAATCCAGGGAACAAGGACCTAGTCTAATCAATCTCTTCTTATGAGCCCTCCAATCCAGACAACATTCTTGTGAATTTTTTCTGCCCAACTGGAACATGACATCCCTATTTATACTCAGTGTCTTGGCTGAGGAAAGCAGGCATGTCAAAGGCTTTCCACAACACTCTTTCTTGCTATGTTGCTACTTTCAAAGATCTATGTGCTTCTAACCCAAGGATTGTCTGTTCAACAACATTCTCTAGGGCTCTGCCGTTTATGGTGTATGCACCTGCCCCTGGTTTAACTTTCCAAAATCTATCAATCTGTACTGCCTCAGTTAAATTCCATTTGACATTCCCTTTTCCACTTACCCGGTTGATCTATATCCTTTCCTAAACTTGAAAACTATCTTCACTATCCACTGTAACACCAATTTGTTGTCTGCAAACTTATTAATCATTCCGCCTACATTATCTTCCCTATCACAAGCAACAGGTGACCCAGCACCAATATCTGTGTTCACAGGCCTCCAATTAGAATAACAACTCTCAACTATCACTGTGTGATTCCTTCCACAAAGCCACATTTATATCTACTTATCTAGCTCATTCTAGATGCCAAGTGTTTGAATCTTTCGAGCCAGACTACTGTATGGAAACCTGTCAAGCCCTGCCAAAGTCCAATGTAGATATTGCCTCGTGCCCTGCTCGCATCATTCCTCTCAGTCAACTGTTCAAAAAAAATTCTCAAACACATTCATGAGGCATGAATCCCACACACAAAGCCATTGGTCAGGAATGTGCATTAATTACTTTGACTTTCACAATTTGAGATTGATTTCAATTTGTAGGGATAGTTGGTATTCAATTGCTTCTGAAATCCCAAAATGGAAGAGAAAATGTTAATACATCGTTGCAAGATGAATAAGCAGGGGCACAAGTGTTACTCAAGAACAAAAATTTTGAGGAGCAAACTGTTGTCAAAGTAGAGGACATTAATCATTAGAAGTGGTGTCATGGATTGATTGATTTATTTACTTATTTATTGAGGTGAAGCACATAATTGGCCCTGCCAGCCCTTCAAGCTGTACCACCCAGCAATCCCCCGATTTAATCCTCACATGCAACAGCCTGCAATGAACAAATAACCTACAACTGCTATGTCTTTAGACTGTGGGAGGAAACCCACCCAGTCACAGGGAGGACGTACAAACTCCTTACAGGCAGCAGCGGGAATTGAACCGGGGTCGCTGATGTTCTAAAGTGTTGTGCTAACCACTATGCTACCATGCTGCCCTAAATTCAGAAATCTCTTATGTCAGCATGGTGCCTGCCGGACGATTGTGAGAACACGTGATGTTGGATGGTATGTTTTCAAATCCTCACAGACCTGATGTATCATCAGTAGTTGTATAGGAAATGGTTACAATAACAACACTATTTAGAAATGATGTTATTTTTAATTGTCTTTTTGAGAGATTAATATTAATAATTTTTGAACATGTTTTCTAAAATGCTTTATTTATTGTAATATATCTCAGGGAAAACTTTTATTAATTGAAATACAATGAATACCCATAAATAAGCAACAGGACTCATTCTTTTCCCTTAAAATTATTGTTACTAATTTCATTAATCAGTGACAACGTCTACTCAAAATTGCTATGCTATGTATGATTTTTTTTTTGGAATATTATCACCAATTTGGGCATACGGTCTCAAAATGTCTCACCACCCCTATACTAGGTCAATAATCTTATAACAGTGGGGCAGAAGCTGTCTCTAAGCCCTGGTGGTCGGTGCTTTCAGTCTTTTTTTTTTGCTTGGAGAAGGGAGAAGAGAGAATATTCAGGATGGGAAGGTATCTGGTTATGTTGATTGCTTTTAAGAGTCAGCAAGAGTGTAGACAGAAAATAAGTAGAAGTAAGGCTTAACCAGGAGCCAGTGTGTGTCAACAGCTATATGGGAGATAGATGAGCAGGATTTGTTGTTAGTTTAGTCATGGGTCTAGAATTTTCTATAACCTCAGCTTTACAGAGAATGAAAGGAAGATATAACCAAAAAAAGTTATCAAGAGAGATTACTCTTGATGGTTAAGAATTGCTTAAAAGATATTGGGATTTTTGCTGGACAGGTTTTCAAGAGGATAAGAGGTTAATTCTAAAGGATGGGGTTAGGGTATGGTTAACCCAGAATGAGTGAGACGGGCTGAGTAACCTGGCCCTCCTCCTTATACTGCTGTGCTTTCCTCTTCAACCCCAAAGTTGTGGTACCATCAGTCGTGGCTGAGATCAGCCTATTAGACAGAGACTGGGAACTCCGGCTAACCCTGAGCCTCAGGGAAGCTTTCAAAGAACATTTTGTTTATGCTCTTGTGTGGAACTTTGTGTTCTTCAGGGGCAGGTCCTATGGTTGCATATCCCCAAATGCCTTTCTGAAGCAACATATAATGTTTGTGAAATACTAACAGCTGCTAAAGTTGTCTGAAAGTTTCTACTTTGAAAGAAACCACAGATTGAGTAGTCACAAGGTATTAATAGAAATCTGACAATGGAATATTTCCCAAGAGTTGTCCTTCTTGATAAATTCCAGTTACATCTCTCTTTCATTCTCTATAAAGCTGAGATAGTACAAAATTCTGGGCCTCTGTCCAAACTAACACCAAATTCTGTTATTCTATCTCCTGTGAGATTATTCAGCATTATCTTTATTTTTAAGAGCTCCTGCTTTCAGATTCCTTTTTCCTCACAATTTCCTCCAGCCTTACAACCCCTTCAGTTACCTGGAGTTCTCCAAATATGACTTCTTGGTCATTGCTGAATTTAATTGCTTCATCACTAGAAGCCATCAAGGGTTAGAATTGCATTTCTGTCTCTTGCTCTTTGATAATGACGTTTTATTTAAAAAAACAATGTCAGTCTGAGCTTCACCCTAATATCTCTTCATGTGACTTGGTGTTCAGTTCAAACGCCATCCATCTATGTACCTGTCTAAGCTTCTTTTAAATGCTGCAATCAAACCTGCATCCACACTTCTGCTGGCAGCTTATTCCGCACTTGTACCACCCTCTGAATGAAGAAGTTCACCCCCAAGTTCCTCTTAAACATTTCGCCTTTCACCCTTAACCTATGATCTCTGGTTGTTGTCTCATCCAACCTCAGTGGAAAAAGCTTGCTTGCATTTACCCCATCTATACCACTCATAATTTTGTATACTTCTATCAAATCCCTCATTCTCCAAGGCTGCAAGGGGGAAAATCCTACCCTATTCAATCTTTCCCTGTAGTTATCAGTGCTGCAGATGACAAAAGGTGTGATCACCAACTAGGTTTGAGGAAGTGACATAAAGGAGAGTAGAGTGAAGTGGCTTGGAGAAGCTCGAGCTGTTGACATCAGCTTCTGAGGGAGTGACGGTGGGGTGATTCATGTCAAAGACATGCAAGAAGACCGAAATGTAGATGTACAAAATAATCTGCATCATTTATAGAATTAGAGATGGTTACAAGGAAGGGATGAGGTAATTGAGGGATTTGAAATTAATGCCAAGAAGTTTAAAATTTGTGTGTTGCAATGCTGGAAGCTAACATAGGTGATTGAGCACGTCCCTCAATGGGGAAGCGACCTTGACCCAAGCTGAGAGTAGGAAACAGATTTTGGATGAGACCAGGAATGGAAACAGCTACAGAAAGTAGTGGATACTGCCCAGTCCATCATAGACAAAGCCCTCTCCACCGTTGAGTGTACTTACATGGAGTGTGGCCAGAATCCATCGTCAAACACACCCACCATCCAGGCCATATCCTCTTCTTGGTACTGCATTGGCTGAGAAGTATAGAAGCACTCGGTATCACACCAGCAGGTTCAGGAGCAGTTATTACCCTTTAATCACCAGGCTCCTGAACCGGCGTGGATAATTTCACTCACCAATACTATGAATTGATTCCACAATGACCGACTCACTTTCAATTCTTTACATTTTATGTTCTCAGTACTATTTTTACTTGAAAGTTTGTCTTCTTTTGCACATTGGTTGTTTGTCTGTCTTTGTTTATGTATGGTGTTTCATAAAATCTATTATATTTCATTTTTCCTTCAAATGGCTGCAAAAAATGAATACCCAGCTAGTATATGGTGACATGTATGTAATTTGATAATAAATTTACTTTGAACTTTGAAGTTCACCTGTATAAACTGGTGGCTGAGCTGGTCCTTTGCTTTGTAAACACACTGTATATATATCTTGATCTGACAAATTCCATAACACCTTTGTCCCAGAAAAAATCCCTAAATGTCTCACCAACATACCAAAACCCTTACTATCCTGAACAAAATACTTAATACCTTTGTGTGGCTAAAACCTTGAATATCCTAACCTAACAACATCCTTGAGAAACTTGTTCAACAAAAATCTGTGTATTTTGGGTTTGAACTTTTTAATGATACCCCAACTTAACAGAACTTTATGCCAAGACCAAGGAGCTGATTATTGACTTCAGGAGGAGGAAATTGAGCCAGGATCAGAGGTGGAGAGGGTCACCAACTTTAAATTCTTTGGTGTTATCATTTTGGAGGACCTGTCCTCGGCCCATCATGTAAGTGCAATTGCAAAGAGAGCACGGCAGCACCTCTACTTCTTTACGAGTTTACAAAGATTTGGCATGACATCTATAACTTTGACTAACTTTTATAGATGTGTGGTGGAGAGTATATTGACTGGCTGCATCACAGACTGGTATGGAAACACCAATGTCTTTAAATGGAAAATCCTTCAAAAAGTGGTGGATATGACCAGTTAATCATGGGTAAACCCTTCCCCACCATTGAGCACATCTACATGGAGTGTTGTCGCAGGAAAGCAGCATCCATCATCAAGTATTCCCACCACCCAAGTCATGATCTCTTCTCGCTGCTGACATCAGGAAGCAGGTCCAGAAGCCTCCATGCCATCAGCTTCAGGAACAGTTATTACCTCTCAACCATCAGGTTGTTGAACCAAAGGGGATAACTTCACTCAACTTCACTTGCCCCATCATTGAAATGTTCCCACAACCAATGGACTCACTTTCAAGGACTCTTCATTCATGTTCTCAATATTTATTGCTTATTTATTTATTATTATTATTTCTTTCTTTTTATATTTGCAGTTTGTTGTTTTTTATTTTGCACACTAGTTGTCAGCCCTATTGATGTGGTCTTTCATTGATTCTATTACAGTTATTGTATTATTGAGTATGCCTGTAATAAAATGAACCTCAGCATCGTAGCTGGTAGCATTTTAGGGTTGACAGTAATAGATTTCCACATCTTGTGTGAAAGTGCTTTCCAAACTGTGGTTTAAACTAGAAAAAGTGCAAAAATGATTTACAAGGATGTGGCCAGGATGAGAGGGCCTGAGGCTTTTTATCCTTTGGAATGTAGAGGAATAAAGGTGACCTTACACAGATGTTTAAAATTCTGAGAGGCATCAATAAGGTGGTCAGTATCAATTTTTAAACAAACGTTCAGAAGTCCAAAACCTGGGGTATAGATTGAGGGAGAGAGTGGAAATATGTGAAAGGGACTTGAGGAGCTACTTTTTCACACAGTGGTTGAGGAGTAAATGGAGTAAGCTGCCAGATGAAATGGTTTAAGCAGGTATAATGCTATAATTTAGGAAGCACTTGGCTAGGGACAGGGAAAGGTAGGACTTGGCTTAATATGGCCAATTGCAGGAAATTGGGACTTGCTAGAGGGTGCCACTGACTCACTGGGTCAAAGGTCTATCTTCATGCTGTATCGTTCTATTGCACTTTATGCTTCTAGGATATTGCACTCTAATTTGAAAAATGCCCCCCGTTCTGAAGGAAGTAGTTTCTCTCTGCTTGGCCAATGTGAATTAGTTTAAATCACACTGAAGACTCCCAGGATGCAGGAAAGGCCCTTTGGCAAAGTTACTGGAACTTTTCTAAAGGCCCAGTTTCTTGTTCTCTCAATAGACTCACATAAAATCTTGACAGATGTTTTGCATTCATTAAAACACTTCTGTGCTTGCTGAATTGGCAGGAATCGCACCTTAACCAAGCTTTTGGCTTAACTGCTGCTGCTATCTCTCGCGGGAGCACTCAATGAAAACGTTACTTTTACACCCTGAAGTAATTCTTTCCTGTCTGCTTTCACTGTTAAGAAATGGATTCTTTAGTTTAGACGTGTTCAGTTGTGTTACCGTAGTAACTGATTTTTTTTGGGGGCTTGAAGTAATGCAATCCTAGTTCAGGAGAGAGAAATATGAAGTTACACGGGATGTAAATCTTCCAGCACTTTCAGTTTCTTCCTTTAATTAATATTTTGCACAAAGAGATATGAAAGGAAAGCTGTACAGCTTTCTCGTCATTTTCAGATAGCATTTGGATGTATACTTGAAGAGCTCACCTGCTAGACTACAGATCTGTTGCTGAAGATGTGATTGAGTTGAGTAGTTTCTTTTGTGACTGGTACAGTCATAATGAACTGAACAGCCTTCTATGTCATAAATAATGTAAGTATGGTTAACTACTTGCTTGAAGTAGAGTGATATAGACAGCCTATAGTGTCATGACAACAATCTTTTCCTCAATGTCAAGCACTGACTTCAGGAAGGAGGGACGGTGCATATGATCTTATCTACATCAACAGTGTTGAGGTTGAGAAGGTCGAGAGCTTCTACGTATGAACATCACCAGAAACATGTCCTAGGCCAACTACGTTGACATCACGACCGAGAAGATTCACAAGCACCTCATCTTCCTCAGGAAGCTAATGAAATCCAGCAAATCCCTGTGGACTTTGAACAATTTTTATCAATGCACCGTAGAAATCATTCCCTCTGGTTTCATAATGGTTTGGTATGGCAACAGCTCTGCAAGTGACTGCAAGAAACTACAGAGAGCTGTGGACACAGCTCAGCACATCTCAGGAACCCCCCTCTAAGGACAGTATATACACCTCAATGTCTAGGTAAAGCAGCCATCATAATCAAAGTTCTCTTCCACCCCAGCATTCTCTCTTCTCCCCTCCCCCATAGGGCAGAAGATACAAAAACCTGAAAGCAAGTTCCACCAGGCTCAAGGACAGCTTCTACTCCGCTGTTATCAGACTCTTGAGCCATTCCCTTGAATGATAAAATGCACTCTTGGCCTCACAATCTATCTTACCTTGTTATGATCTTGCACTTTATTATTTACCTGCTCTGCACTTTCAGTAGCTGTAACACTTTATTCTGTATTGCTGTTGTTTTATGTCATTCCATCTCAAGTCATGGTGTCATGCACAGATCTGTATAAACAATATACCAAATCAATTGCCCCCACTTACTGCACATAGAGTCATGGAGTTACACAGCTGAGAAAGAGGCCATTCAGCCCAATTTGTTGATACTAACTAAGCTACCAAACTGAGTTAATTCCACTTGTCCACATTTGATCCATATTCCTCTCAATCTTTTCTACTATGTACCTGTTCAAGTATCTTATCAATGTCATCAATATACCCACATCCACCACTTGCTCAGGTAGCTTGTTCCTTGTATTCACCATCTCCCGAGTTGAAAACATTGCCCCTCAGGTCTCTTTTAAGTCTTTCTCCTCTCATTTTAAAACTCTTGCCATCTAGTTGCACACTACTTTACCCTGGGGAAAAACTGTAACTATTCGCTTATCTTTGCCTCTTGATAAAGTTTTATAAACCTCCAAAAGGTCACATTGCCAAGTTTCTCAAGCAGCAAAGCAGTGAATAACCAGCCACATGCATGCAAAATATATTGCAATTGCCAGAAGTCAGGAATGACAGCAGGAAAATGCAATACAGAGTTCATGGGGAACTGGGGTGCTATGGTAGCATAGTGGAATGTATGGGTTTTACTCCCACAGTCCAAAGATGTCCTGGGTTGGTTAATTGGTCGTTGTAAATTGTTCCATGATTAGGTTTGGGTTAATTGGAGTTGTTAGAGGGTTGCTAGATGGTGTGGCTTGAAGGCTAGGAAAGGCCTATTTATGCACTATCTCTAAATAAAGTAAAAATAAATAAAATAGATAAAGCCTGAATGCATTGCCTGGTTGGTGCAGTTGCAGATTCAGTGGTCACTTTCAAAATAGGCTCTGAGCAAAAAATGGAAGGGAAACGATAGTAGAACCTTTTGGGTAAATCAGGGCCATCAATTCCGTTGACAAACGATGTGAAAAGCATCGGTCCCAATACTGACCCCTGAGCAACACCACTAGTCATTGGCAGCCAACCAGAAAAAAACCCCTTTATTCCCATTCACTGCCTTCTGCCTGTTAGCCATTCATCTACCCATGCTAGTATCTTTCCTATAATGTCATAGAGTTTTATCTTGTTAAGCAGCCTCGTGTGTGGCACCTTATCAAAGGCATTCTGAAGAGCCAAGCAAATGGCGTTCACTGCCTCTCTTTTGTCTACCCTGCTTGATGCTTCCTTAAAGAAGTCAAACAGATTTGTCAGGTAAAATTTCCCTTAGTCTCCAAGTATATCGAAACCTCATCCTTAGTAATAGACTCCAGCAATTTTTCAACCACTGAGGTTAGGCTAACTGACCTATAATTTCTTTTCTTTTGCCATCCCCACTTCTTAAAGAGTGGAGTGACATTTGCGATCTTCCAGTCCTCCGGGCCCGTACCAGAATCAAGTGATTCTTGAAAGATCATGACCAGTGCATCCGTTATCTCTTCTGCTACCTCTCTCAGGACTCTGGGATGGTGACTTATCCACCTTAAGATCATTGCCTTTGCTTAGTATTTTTTCCTTTGTATTGGCACTCACTCCTGCTTTCTAACACTCACAGACCTCTGGCACACAGCTAGGTCTTGTGAAGACTGATGCAAAGTACCCATTAAGTTCATTTGTCATTCCTTTATCTCCCATTACTACCTCATTTTCCAGTGGCCTAATATAAACTATCACCTCCTTCTTACTCGTTATATAACTGAAAAAAACATTTTGTATCCTGCTTTGTATTATCAGCTAGTTTGCCCTCATATTTCATCTTTTCCCTTCTTATGACTTTTTAGTTGCCTTTTGTTGGATTTTAAAAGCTTCACAACCATCCACCTTCCCACTCACTTTTGCTACCTTATAGGCTCTTTCCTTGGCTTTTATGCAATCCTTAACTTCCCTTGTCACCATGATTGCCTACCCTGTCTTTTGAGAACAACTTCTTCTGTGGGACATATCTATCCTGTGCCTTGTGAACTATTCCCAGAAACTTCAGCCACCTCCGCTCTGCCATCATCCCTGCCAGTATCCCTCTCCAATCCACCTGGACAAGCTCCTCTTCCGTGCCTCTGTAATTCCCTTTATTCCATTGCAATACTGATATTTGTGCCTTATGCTTCCCCCTCTCAAATTGCAGTAAGAGTTCAATCATATTATGTTCACTGCCTTCTAAGGGTTTCTTTGCGTTATAAGGTCTGGGTTATTACAGAACACTCAATCTAAGATAGCCCTTCCCCGAGCAGGCTCAAACACAAGCTGCTCTAAAAACCCATCTCGTAAGCATTCAACAAATTCCTTCTCCTGCGATCTGACATCAACCTGGTTTTCCCAGTCCCCTTGCATGTTGAGGTCCCCCATTACAATTGTAACATTACCCTTATTACATGCCTTTTCCAGCTCTCTTTGCAATCTCAACCCCACATCTGTCTGGAGGCCTCTATATGATTCCCATGGTGGTACTCGGGTTGAAGTTGCCCACAGGTTAATTGCACTTCCTTGATATCTCTGTGGTTAGTGCAGTTGTTGTTAACCTACAGAGTACTGCATTTCAGAATAGGAATATGGTTTCTTATCATCTTCTTCTGTGGAGTGAAATTTGTTGTTTTGTGGCAGTGCAGAGCAAAGGCATAAATTACAACGTAAAGAAATGGAAAAAAAATATAATGACATAATGTTTCATGGACCAATGAGAAATCTGATGGCAGAGGGAAGGATGTTTCTGGATCTCTGAGTATGAGTCTTTATGCTCTTGTACCATTTCCCTGACAGTAGTAATGAGAAGAGGGCGTGAGGTGGGTCCTTAGTAATAGATGCTGTCTTCTTGAGAAGCTCTCTCGTGCAGATATCTTCAGTGGTGGTGAGGGTGGTGCCCGTGATGGAATCACTGAGTCTACAACTCTCTGCCACAGCCCCTTGCAGACCTCCATGTTGGAGGCTCCATAGCAAGCAGTGTAGACTCCATTGTGTATCTACAGAAATTATGTAGTGCAACATCTTCAGCTGCTTCCACATTCTGAGCAATGATAAGGGGACATTTAAGGAAGAAGTGGATTTTTTGGAGCCTATTATGGGAATACAACAATGTGTGGTGGATTTAGAGAGAGAACTCCAGGCAGCAGGGAATGCTAACGGTCTCATCACTAACGTAGAGACAATGTGACGTCACAGGAGACAGAAATTGGAAGGAAACAGTATGAGTGGGAATATCTGATTTACGGTGCAGTGTTGACTTAATCTGGCAGTGTTGACTTGTGGAGGGGTGTTGACTTATGGCGCAGCATTAACTTATGGTGTGGAGTTGACTTACGGTGCAGTATTGACTTACAGTGCAGTGTTTCTCTGGAGTACAGTGTTTTGTCCACAAAAATGTAAAAGATAACTACATCATTGTGTGATGTAAATTGGTTGTTATTTAACTGCTTCCTGTGTAAAGTCCTATTTTGTTACGCTGTATCAAGCTTGTTCACCATGCATACTGTAAGTTAGGTCTTGTGTGACCGACAGAAGGGTGAAGGAACAGAAATTGTTTCAAACTAAGCCTCTCCTTTTTACTAAGGCCTCCTTTTCTTCTATTCATTCATCAATACATCCCTTCACTTCCCTCAAATGTTGCCTGTACTTAATTTTCCTGGAAATTTATTTTCAGTTTTACCAATGACCTCATTCAAAAAAAAATCAAATTTGTGTTCTCGACATAAACTTCATCGGAGTTTCTGTCTTTATAAGCTCATCTGTTCCAGTTTTTGGGAATGTCGACATAAAGCAGATGCTGGCCAACAAACTCTGGAGTTTGAAGTGATTAGTTTCCATTGGAACCTGAAACTTTTAACTAACTGTTTCTGCATTTGTACTTGCTGTATATTTAAATGACGATTCATACGTGATTGTCAAAGATCGTTTAAAATTCACATCTGCACATTTTTTTTGTAGAATTAGTCCACTCAGCTCTTTGTGTCTATATTGATGCTATTCTCTACTGCAGCCGTCTAGTCGATTCCTTATTTCCCATTCACCACGAAAGCACAGAGCGCTTTTTTCCTTCAAATGGCCCTCTTTCACTTTTTGACTCAATTCTGCACTCTGTTGCAGTATTGGGTTTGGGCAAAAATGTGATGGAACATCACCCTCCACTCCCTCAACCCTCAGTCTAGAGCTCACTGGATATACATCATTATCTTTTTAAATTGAACAAAATGCCCTGTTTTAATTTCATCACTAATGCATCACTAATTACTCTCATTTTGATCAAAACCTCCTTTCAGTCACCCTGAGCAATGCTGGTGTAAAAGGCAGCTGTCTGCCTGCTGGAGTCACTCAGTGGATCGAACAGTGTCTATGGGAAGAAAGGAACTGTGTGTGTTTTGATCAATTCAAAGTCCTGCACTGGAACTGAACAGAGAATAGGGTTTTCAACAAAGTGACAACTCCTTTTTTATGTCATATGTACATTGGAACATCACAACATATACAGTAGTGACATCAACAAAGCATTTCACTGTATGTTTCACTGTTTTGATGTACATGTGATAAATAAAGCTAGTCTTTATAATCGCTTTTCCTATACCACCACTTCCCTGGCACAAATGTTGCTCAACCTCTGAGTGCCTCCACATTCCAGCATCTGCAGCATCATGTAACTCTGGTAGCAAAGGCCTTTGCATAGTCTGTCTTCATATCTCCTGGAACAATGCATGAATAAATGCAACTAGAACATTTTCCATTGCTTCTTTCTCCTTCCCATTAGTCTGTGCTCTGACACTTTGTGAAAGTTGTTGATCGAGAGATCCTACTGCACTCTTGTGAAGGACAGCTGGGATGTTTACCCTGATGTCCTGACCAACCTTCATCATTCAACCAATATAATTAAGTAGAAAGTATCTTTATTTTCACATTGATGTTTACAGAAACCGTCAGTGACCATACAGTGTGAAACAGAATGTGGTGTAAATTGATCATGAGATCATGAAAACCTGCTACATGAATTGGAAGTATTTTCTTAATGCTGTATTTCAATCATTCTATTTATTTTGTATTTGTTCATGTGATGCACAGCTCATCAAAAATAGCGGCATCTATTGGCCACTGAGCTGAGAAGGCAGTGAAAATTCCAATGAGTTTATTCACGGATAGGAATACCATGTGGAAGTCTAATGTCTTGGTCAGTTTGGAATAACAATTGTCTTGAAATTGCAACCATCCCGTTTGCTGTATTTTCTCAAAGTTATGGGCAGCTCTTTGTGTGTGGAATTGTGCTCAATGTCCACCTTTACTCAGTCTCGTACACTTAACACGGTTACTGCAAAAATTAAGAGAATCAGATCAACACAGAACAGGGAAAAGCAAATAAATGTCGCTGATTTGTGTCAATGAGAAACTGTTCCAACAACAGGTTCTAATGTTACACAGTTTCTCCTCCTATAGCTTCATTGATTGGTTGAGAAATGCTGTTCTTTATGCTTTTATAAGTTCAATAATTCAATACTTCCATTTAGCATCAGAGAATGCATATAATATACAACCTGAAATTCTTGTTCTTCACAGACATCCACAGAAACAGAAGAGTGCCTCAAAGAATGAGTGACAGTTATAACGTTAGAACCCCAAAGACCCCCTACTCCCCCCATGCACAAGAGCAACAAAGCATCTAGTCTTCCCTTCCCCCACTTACTTCAGCAAAAAGCATTCTGCACCCTTCACCCACCGAGAAAGTGAGAGCAAAGCCCCCGGAAACGACCGTGATCTGCGGAGCAATAAAAACTAATAATTCACCTGACAATTCAACATACCACAGGCTCTCTCTTTCCTAAATAAAGGGTCAGAGAAGTGTCACTCATGAGAAAGGTAACATAAACAAAACATGGCTGATGGCTATTTCCGCACCAGGTGCAGCAAGATGAAGAGACCATGTTAGGGAACTGGAGCTGCAGCTCGATGACTTTCGGCTTGTTAGGGAAAGTGAAGCAGTGATAGACAGGGAACACAGTGGGAGGTAGCCAATCCTAGGCTACAGGAGACAGATACATGGGTGACTGTCAGGAGAGGGAAGGGAGAACATCAGATAGTGGAGAGCACCTCTGTGGCCGTCCCCCTCAACAAAATGTACTCCATTTTGAGTGCTGTTGAAGGGGACCACTGACTTGGGGAAGCAATAATGGCCGTGCCTCTGACACTGGGTCTGGCCCTGTAGCTCAGAAGGGTAGGGAACTGAAATGGATGGCAGCAGTATAGGGGATTGTACAATTAGTGGGACAGATAGGTGATTCTGTGGACACGGAAACAAAACACAGATGGTAGTTTGCCTCCCAGGTGCCAGGCTCCACAGTGTTTCTAAATGCAGCCACCATATCCTGAAAAGGGAGAGTGAGCAGCCAGAATTCGTGGTACATATCGGTACTAATGACGAAGGTAGAAAAAGGGAGGAGGTCCTGAAAAAAGTATACAGGGGGTTAGGAAAAAAGCTGAGAAGCAGGACCTCAAGGGTAGTAATCTTGGTATTGCTGCCTGTGCCATGCAACAGTGAGGGTAGGAAAAGCATGAGGTGGCAGATAAATGCATGGCTGAATAATTGGAGCAGGGGGCAGGGTTTCAGATTTCTGGACAATTGGGACCTCTTCTGGGGCAGGTGTACAAAAGAAACGGGTTGCACTTGAATCTGGGGGGGGGAGCAATATTCTTGTGGGCTGGTTTACCAGAGTTGTTGGGAGGGCTTTAAACTAATATGGCAGGGGGATGGGAACCAGCATGATAGAGCTGAGGATGAGCCAGCAATGTTACAAATGGATGATGGGTGTAACATGAATGTAAGGAAGGACAAGCCAATGATTGGGTACAAATGCAGACAGGGCAATGAGTTAAATTGTACCACAGAGGCAAAATTCAAAAGGGCATCACTGAATCGTGGCTGAAAGAAGGGTATAGTTGGGAGATTATAATCAAAGGATATTCTTTGTATTGAAAGGACAGGCAGGAAGGCATAAGCAGTGGTATGGCTCTGTTGGTAAGAGATGGGACTATTGAATTGAATTGACTTTATTTCTCCTTCACATACATGAGGAGTAAAAATCTTTACGTTGTGTCTCCGTCTAAATATGCAATGTGCAATCATAGTAATTTATAATAATTTATAGTAAATAGAACAGTCAATGTAACACAGAAATACACTCAAATCAGCTTGAGTTAATCAGTCTGACAGCCTGGTGGAAGAAACTGTCCCGGAGCCTGTTAGTCCTGGCTTTTTTGCTGTGGTACCAGTTCCTGAATGGTACCAGCTGGAATAGATTGTGGTTGGGGTGATTCAGGCCCCTAATGATCCTTCGGACCTTTTTCCCACACCTGTCTTTGTAAACGTCCTGAATCATGGAAGTTCACAACTACAGATGTGCTGGGCTATCCACACCACTCTCTGCAGAGTCCTGCGATTGAGGGAAGTACAGTTCCCATACCAGGCAGTGATGCAGCCAGTCAGGATGCTCTCAACTGTCCCCCTGTAGAAAGTTCTTAGGATTTGGGGGCCCATACCAAACTTCCTCAACCATCTGAGGTGAAAGAGGTGCTGTTGTGCCTTTTTCACCACACAGCTGGTGTGTTTATACCATGTGAGGTCTTCGGTGATGTGGATGCCCAGGAAATTGAAGCTGTTTACCCTCTCAACCCCAGATCCCTTGATGTCAATAGGAGTTAGCCCATCTCTATTCCTCCTGTAATCCACAACCAGCTCCTTTGTTTTTGTGACATTGAGGGAGAGGTTGTTTTCTTGACACCAGTGTCAGAGAGATGACTTCTTCCCTGTAGGCCACCTCGTTATTGTTTGAGATTAGGCCAATCAATGTAGTGTCGTCAGCAAATTTAATTAGCAGATTAGAGCTATGGGTGGCGACACAGTCATGGGTATGCAGGGAGTAAAGGAGAGGACATAGTACACATTCCTGAGGGGCTCTTGTGTTGAGAGTCAGAAGGGTGGAGGTGAGGGAGCCCACTCTTACCACCTGCCAGCGATCTGACAGGAAGTCCAGGATCCAGCTGCACAAGGCAAGGTCAAAGCCGAGGTCTCTGAGCTTCCTGTCGAGTCTGGATGGAATTATGCTGTTGAATGCTGAACTGTAGTCCAAGAACAGCATTCTCACATAAGCATCCTTTTTCTCTAGATGTGTAAGGACAGTATGTAGAGCAGTGGCTATTCCGTCGTCTGTCGATCGGTTGTGTCGGTAGGCAAGTTGTAGGGGATCCAGTCTGGGCGGTGGCAAGCTGCAGATGTAGTCCTTGACCAGCCTTTAAAAACATTTGTTTATTATTGAGGTGAGTGCAACAGGACACCTTTATCTTTACATCTTCAGAGAGGGTTAGAGAATGTTGAATCTTTAGAAACTGCAAGGTGAAAAAACTATTATGCGGATCATATATAGTCCTCCAAGTGGCCGTCAAAATGAGGGGTTGAGATTGCAAAGGGAGCTGGAAAAGGCATGCAATAAGGATAACGCCACAATTGTAATGCGGACTTCAATATGCGAGTGGATTGGGAGAATCAGGTTGGTGTCAGATCACAAGAGAGGGAATTTGTTGAATTCCTACGAGATGGCTTTTTAGTGCAGCTTGTGCTTGAGCCTACTCGGAGAAAGGCTATCTTACATTGGGTATTCTGTAATAACCCAGGGCTTATTAGAGAGCTTAACATAAAGGAATCATTATGAGGCAGTGATCAAAATATGATTGAATTCATACTGCAATTTGAGAAGGAGAAGCTTAAGTCACGTATATCAGTGTAATTTCCTTTATTCATAATGGAATAAAGGAAATTACAGAGGCATCAGAGAGCAACTTGCCTGGTGGATTGGAAGAGGATACTGACAGGGATGATGGCAGCACAGAGACGGCTGAAGTTTCTGAGAATGGTTCACAAGGCGCAGGATAGACATGTCCCACAGAAGAAGTTGATCTCAAATGGCAGGGGTAAGGCAACCATGGCTGACAAGGGAAGTTAAGCGTTGCATAAAAGCCAAGGAAATGGCATATAAGGTTGCAAAAGTGAGTGGGAATTTGGATGATTGGGAAGCTTTTAAAATCCAACAAAAGGCAACTAAAAAGCTATAAAAAGGGAAAAGATGAAATGTGAGGTAAAACGAGCCAGTAATATAAAGCAGGATACTAAAAGTTTTTCAGTTATAAAAAGAATAAAAAGGAGGTGAGAGATGATATACTGGAAAATTATGCTGGTGAGGTAGTACTGGGGGACAAAGAAATGGCTCATGATCTTAATGGGTATTTTGCATCAGTCTTCACTATGGAAGATACTAGCAGTGTACCAGGGAGCAGGCATAAATACCATTGATCTTACAAAGAAAGAAGTGCAAGGGAAACTCAAAGTTCTTAAGGTGGATAAGTCACCTGGACCAGATGGACTACATCCCAGAGTTCTGATAGAAGTTGCTGTAGAGATAACGGATGCATTGGTCATGGTCTTTCAAGAATCACTTGATTCTGGCATGGTTCTGGAGGACTGGAAGGAAGCAAATGTCATTCCACTCTTTGGGCTGAATGGCCTAATTCTGCTCCTATATCTTTTGGTCTTACGGTCTTATGAGCCATGTTCACCATCCAATGAGGTCATATTGTGCTTCAAGTCAATATTCCTATCCCCTTATCACGTCCCTTGATTCCTTTCATGTCCAAAAATCCATTAATCTGAAATAAAAGAGAAACTGGAAATACCCAGCTATTCAAAGAATAAAGAGTTAATATCACACATTGGCAATGTCCTGTCTAGAAAAATGAGGGAACATGGATGGGGAGGAAGTTGTGATCGGGTGGAGATCAAGGGAGACTGACAATTTCAGTGCAAGTGACAGCAAAAGACATTGGCAAAGGCGAACAGCATGAGATTGATCAAGAAGTGTCAATTGGAGATGAATGAAAGCTGAAATTAGAGGAAAGATAGAAAATAATACAAGACTAGAATGGATAATTGTCTTAATGCTGAATGTAATATTAAAGGCATAAATTGTGCCTCGTTAGAATATAGGAACCTGGGGCGCCACGGTAGTATAGTGGTTAACATTACACTTTGTAGCGCCAGCAATCGAGGCTTAATTCCTGCCGCTGTCTGTAAGGAGTATATATGTTCTCCCCTTGACCATGTGGATTTCGTTTGGTTGCTGTGGCTTCCTCCCACATCCCAAAGGTGTATGGGTTAATAAGTTGTGCGCATGCTATGTTGGCACTGGAAGCGTGGCAAGTGGTGACTGAACAAACGTGTATTGCAAAGTGCCCCCCCATTAGTCATAGTCATACTTTATTGATCCTGGGGGAAATTGGTTTTCGTTACAGTTGCACCATAAATAATAAATAGTAATAGAACCATAAATAGTTAAATAGTAATATGTAAATTATGCCAGTAAATTATGAAATAAGTCCAGGACCAGCCTATCAGCTCAGGGTGTCTGACCCTCCAAGGGAGGAGTTGTAAATTTTGATGGCCACATGCAGGAATGACTTCCTGTGACGCTCTGTGTTGCATCTCGGTGGAATGAGTCTCTGGCTGAATGTATTCCTGTGCCCACCCAGTACATTATGTAGTGGATGGGTGACATTGACCAAGATGGCATGCAACTTAGACAGCATCCTCTTTTCAGACACCACCGTGAGAGAGTCCAGTTCCATCCCTACAACATCACTGGCCTTACGAATGAGTTTGTTGATTCTGTTGGTGTCTGCCACCCTCAGCCTGCTGCCCCAGCACACAACAGCAAACATGATAGCACTGGCCACCACAGACTCGTAGAACATCCTCAGCATCGTCCGTTTTCTTCAATGTAATGATACTTCGATTCTCCCTTACATTCAAACCCCCTCCCTTTCTGCAACTTTCTCATTTTCTCCTTTCAGGAAAGGCTTTCAACATGAAAATGTAACTCTTTCCTTTCCCACAGATGCCGACTGTTCCCAGCACATTGAATTTTAACTCTGTTTCTCTTCCCTCACATATTGACTGTTCCCAGCATTTTGAAATTTAACTCAATCCCTTCCCATAGATGCTGACTGCTCCCAGAACGCTGAAATTTTACTATTTCCCTTCTTACAGATGCAAACGTTCCCAGCACATTTTTTTCTCAAATTTCCAGTATTTGTATCTTTTTGATTTTCATTTACTATTAAATGAAATCTATGTCAAGATGCTATTCATTGCCTAAAGCTCAGCATTTAACACTACCATTCCTACAGTACTGATCGATAAGCTACAGCAGCGGTCCCCAACCACCGGGCCGCGGACCGGTACCGGGCTGCAAAGCGTTTGCTACCGGGCCGCGAGGAAACAATATGATTTGGCGATATGACTCAGCTGCACCTTTTCTCATTCCCTGTCACGGGCGGCACCTTTCCTCATTCCCTGTCATGGCCACTGTTGAGCCATTAACATGCGAGGTCATTACCCGCGCGTCATCCATGTCAGCGCAGGAAGGAGATCAACTCCTCGAGCTTGCAAATGACGGCGGGCTGAAAAATATGTTTGACATAACATCTCTGCCGGTATTCTGGATCAAAGTCAAGGCTAAATATCCTGAGATAGCCACGAAAGCACTGAAAACGTTGCTTCCATTTCCAACATATCTCTGCAATGAATGCAACGAAAACTAAATTGTGGAATAGACTGGACATAAGGAACCTCCTTCGAGTATCGCTGTCTCCCATCACCCCTCGATAGGACCGTCTTGTTACAGGGAAACAAGCCCAGGGCTCCCACTGATTCAGCGATATTGGTGTGTGCAATGATTTTATATGTTCATACGGGGAAAGTATGTGCTGTGTGTTTAATGTCCAAATGTTACTTAAAATGTTATGATGCTATTGACTTACTTATATAACCATATAACAATTACAGCACAGAAACAGGCCATCTCGGCCCTCCTAGTCCGTGCCGAACGCTACTCTCACCTCGTCCCACCGACCTGCACTCAGCCCATAACCCTCCATTCCTTTCCTGTCCATATACCTATCCAATTTTTCTTTAAATGATAATATCGAACCTGCCTCTACCACTTCTACTGGAAGTTCGTTCAACACTTACTTCAAGCTCCCCTGTCTTCCCCTGATAATTGACTTATCACTATATTCATGCGAGGAAAATATACGCTGTGTGTTTAATATTAAATTCGTTAGATAGACCCTTTTACAAACAAAATTGAGTGTATTAGCCACTTCTCACCTATATTCCGGTCGTGATTAACAACCCCCTCCTCACCCCCAAGCAGAATCGCCAAATCGATTTGCAGGGGAAAAAATCGGCAGATACACGCGTGGGCAGGTCATGCATGCGCACTCGTGCCCGTGCAAGGCTTCATGGTCATTTTAGTCTTTCTCTGGGTAAATGCAACAAATTTGACTTCTACTCTTGTCCGTTGGCAACCCCACACCCCGCCCCCCCCCCCCCCCACCACCGGCTCAGCCGGTCCGCAAGAATATTGCCAATACTAAACCGGTCCGCAGTGCAGAAAAGGTTGGGGACCCCTGAGCTACAGAACCTGGGCCTCTGTACCTTCCTCTGCAATTGGATCCTCGACTTCCTAACCGGAACACTACAACCTGTGCGGATTAGGGTTAGAGTTAGGGTTGATCAATACTGGTGCACCTCAAGGGTATGTGCTTAGCCTAGTCAGTGCTCTACTCTCTCTACATCCATGACTGTGTGGCTAGGCTTAGCTCAAATGCCATCTATAAATTTGCTGATGGTACAACCATTGCTGGCAGAATCTCGAATGGAGTGGAGAGGATGCACAGGAGCGAGATATACTAGTTAGTGGAGTGGTGTTGCAGTTACAACCTTACACTCAACATCAGTAAGACCAAGGAGCTGATTGTGGATGTCAGGAAGTGTAAAATGAGGGAACATTAACTAATCCTTATAGAGGGATCAGAAGTGGAGAGAGTGAGCAATTTCAGGTTCCTGGGTATTAAGATCTTAGAGGTTCTAACTGGTCCCAACATATTAATGCAGCTATAAAGAAGGCAAGACAGTGGCTATATTTTATTAGGAGTGTGAGGATATTTGGTTTGTCATCTAAATCACTCAAAAACTGCTACAGTTGTAACATGGAGAGCATTCTGACAGGCTGAGTCACTATCTGATATGTGGGGGGAGGGGTGCATATTGTACAGGATCAAAAGAAGCTACAGAAAATTATAAAATTAGTCAGCTCCATCTTGGGTACTAGCCTCCATAGTATCCAAGACATCTTCAAGGAGTGGTGCCTCAGAAAGGGAAAGGCTACATCCATCATTAAGAAGGGTCTTGGCCTGAAACGTCGACTGCACCTCTTCCTACAGATGCTGCTTGGCCTGCTGCGTTCACCAGCAACTTTGATGTGTGTTGCTTGAATTTCCAGCATCTGCAGAATTCCTGTTGTATCCATCATTAAGGACCCCGTTCATCCAGGGCATGCCGTCTTCTCATTGTTACTATCATGAAGGAGGTACAGGAGCCTGAAGATACACACTCAATGATTCAGGAAGAGCTTCTTCCTCTCTGCCATCCGATTACTAAATGGACATTGAATCCATGAACACTACCTCACTTTTATTATTTCTGTTTTTGCACTATTTCTAATTTAACTACTTAATACACACACACATGTTTCAGATGTGATCGAGGCAGAGGAATGAAAGGTGGGGGAGTAGCATTGCTTGTTAGGGAAAATATTACAGCAGTGCTCAGGCAGGACAGATTAGAGGGCTTGTCTACTGAGTCCTTATGGGTGGAGCTGAGAAACAGGAAAGGTATGGCCACATTAGTGGGATTGTATTACAGACCACCCAATAGTCAACAAGACTTGGAAGAGCAAATCTGCAGCGAGATGGCAGACAACTGCAGGAACTATAAAGTTGTGGTGGTAGGGGATTTTAATTTTCCCTATATTGATTGGGACTCCCATAGTGTTAGGGGTCTAGATGGTTTAGAGTTTGTAAAATGTGTTCAGGAAAGTTTTCTAAATCAGTATATAGAGGGACCAACTAGAGGGGATGCAATATTGGATCTCCTGTTAGGAAATGAATTAGGGCAAGTGACAGAAGTCTGTGTAGGGGAGCACTTTGGTTCCAGTGATCATAATGCCATTAGTTTCAATTTGATCATGGACAAGGATAGATTTGGTCCTAGGGTTGAGGTTCTGAACTGGAAGAAGGCCAAATTTGAAGAAATGAGAAAGGATCTAAAAAGCATGGATTGGGACAGGTTGTTCTCTGGCAAAGATGTGATTGGTAGGTGGGAAGCCTTCAAAGGGGAAATTTTGAGAGTGCAGAGTTTGTATGTTCCTGTCAGGATTAAAGGCAAATTGAATAGGAATAAGGAACCTTGGTTCTCAAGGGATATTGCAACTCTGATAAAGAAGAAGAGGGAGTTGTATGAAATGTATAGGAAACAGGGGGTAAATCAGGTGCTTGAGGAGTATAAGAAGTGCAAGAAAATACTTAAGAAAGAAATCAGGAGAGCAAAAAGAAGACATGAGGTTGCCTTGGCAGTCAAAGTGAAGGATAATCCAAAGAGCTTTTACAGGTATATTAAGAGCAAAAGGATTGTAAGGGATAAAATTGATCCTCTTGAAGATCAGAGTGGTCAGCTTTGTGCGGAACCAAAGGAAATGGGGGAGATCTTAAACAGGTTTTTTGCATCTGTATTTACTAAGGAAGCTGGCATGAAATCTATGGAATTGAGGGAATCAAGTAGTGAGACCATGGCAACTGTACAGATTGAAAAGGAGGAGGTGCTTGCTGTCTTGAGGAAAATTAAAGTGGATAAATCCCCAGGACCTGACCGGGTGTTCCCTCGGACCTTGAAAGAGAATAGTGTTGAAATTGCGGGGGCCCTGACAGAAATAATTAAAATGTCGCTGTCTACGGGTGAAGTGCCGGAGGATTGGAGAGTGGCTCATGTTGTTCCGTTGTTTAAAAAAGGATCGAAAAGTAATCTGGGAAATTATAGGCCGGTAAGTTTGACGTCGGTAGTGGGTAAGTTATTGGAGGGAGTACTAAGAGACAGAATCTGCAAGCATCTGGATAGACAGGGGCTTATTAGGGAGAGTCAACATGGCTTTGTGCGTGGTAGGTCACGTTTGACCAATCTATTGGAGTTTTTTTGAGGAGGTTACCAGGAAAGTAGATGAAGGGAAGGCAGTGGATATTGTCTACATGGACTTCAGTAAGGCTTTTGACAAGGTCCCGCATGGGAGGTTAGTTAGGAAAATTCAGTCGCTAGGTATACATGGAGAGGTGGTAAATTGGATTGGACATTGGCTCGATGGAAGAAGCCAGAGAGTGGTGGTAGAAAATTGCTTCTCTGAGTGGAGGCCTGTGACTAGTGGTGTGCCACAGGGATCAGTGCTGGGTCCATTGTTATTTGTCATCTAAATCAATGATCTGGATGATAATGTGGTAAATTGGATCAGCAAGTTTGCTGATGATACAAAGATTGGAGGTGTAGTAGACAGTGAGGAAGGTTTTCAGAGCCTGCAGAGGGACTTGGACCAGCTGGAAAAATGGGCTAAAAAATGGCAGATGGAGTTTAATACTGACAAGTGTGAGGTATTGCACGTTGGAAGGACAAACCAACGTAGAACATACAGGGTTAATGGTAAGGCACTGAGGAGTGCAGTGGAACAGAGGGATCTGGGAATACAGATACAAAATTCCCTAAAAGTGTCGTCACAGGTAGATAGGGTCGTAAAGAGAGCTTTTGGTACATTGGCCTTTATTAATCGAAGTATTGAGTATAAGAGCTGGAATGTTATGATGAGGTTGTATAAGGCATTGGTGAGGCCGAATCTGGAGTATTGTGTTCAGTTTTGGTCACCAAATTACAGGAAGGATATAGATAAGGTTGAAAGAGTGCAGAGAAGGTTTACAAGGATGTTGCCGGGACTTGAGAAACTCAGTTACAGAGAAAGGTTGAATAGGTTTGGACTTTATTCCCTGGAGCGTAGAAGAATGAGGGGAGATTTGATAGAGGTATATAAAATTATGATGGGTATAGATAGAGTGAATGCAAGCAGGCTTTTTCCACTGAGGCAAGGGGAGAAAAAAAACAGAGGACATGGGTTAAGGGTGAGGGGGGAAAAGTTTAAAGGGAACATTAGAGGGGGGCTTCTTCACACACAGAGTGGTAGGAGTATGGAATGAGCTGCCAGACGAGGTGGTAAATGCGGGTTCTTTTTTAACATTTAAGGATAAATTGGACAGATACATGGATGGGAGGTGTATGGAGGGATATGGTCTGTGTGCAGGTCAGTGGGACTAGGCAGAAAATGGTTCGGCACAGCCAAGAAGGGCCGAAGGGCCTGTTTCTGTGCTGTAGTTTCTATGGTTCACACACACACACACACACACACACACACAATAGCTGTAATTGATTTACTTCATTTCTATTTATCATGCATTGCATTGCACTGCTCCCACTAAGAGAGCAAATTTCATGACTTAAGCCAGTAATATTAAGCTTGAATCTGATTCCGATTCCGCTTTTGATTGTAAATATGACAACAAGTTCAGTCAGACGAAAGAGCGCTTTGTTGGTGGGGAGCGGCTGGGCATCTTGGAGATGATGAGCATCTTGTGTGCATTGGCACACCACCCATTTTTATTATGAACAACCTTTAACTACTACAGTTCAAGTTTATTGTCATCTGACTGTACATATATACAACCAAACCGAACGATGTTCCTTCAGACCACGGTGCACCCACAAAATATACATCACACACAACACATGAAACAAAATATTATCCCAAATAAGTTAGTAATATATAATTCAAAATACATATAGTGTGCAACACAGATAAATAGTAAATGGTAAACAGTACAGTAAACAGATTTCTGTCCTAGTGACAAGACCTCGGTGGTGGCAGGATGTTCAATAGTCTCACAGCCTGGGGAGGAAGCTTCCTGATGCTAGTGGGTCAAAGAGATTGCGGGATGGGTGGGATTATGGAACATACTATCAAGTACGTTTCAAAGCAATGCCAAAAAAAAAGAATATATTTTCTATTGAATCTGTACAAAAATAATGCTCAGCTACAATCTATTCTGGTTCCCATTTAAAAATGTAATCTTACATAGGTGGCTGTACCCTTCACCGTTGTTTTCTCATTTTCCCTTGATCTCTGTTTAGTCTAAAACTCAAGGTGATGAATACAAGATGTAATTGGCAGGATTCTTTCATAAGACCATAGGACATAGGAGCAGAATTAGGCCGTTCAGCTCATTGAGTCTGCTCTGCCATTCAATCAAGGCTGATCCCAGATCCCCACTCAACCCCATACACCTGCCTTCTCACCATAACCTTTGATGTCCTGACCAATCAGGAAACTCACTTTTCGCTTTAAATATGTCCATGGACTTGTGCCTCCACAGCTATCTGTGACAGAGCATTCCACAGATTCATTACTCTCTGACTAAAAAGATTTAACCTTACCTCTGTTCTAAAAGGTCATCCTGTAGTCCTGGAAACAACCTCTCCACGTTCACTCTATCTAGTCCTTTCAACATCCTTAGGTATCAGTGAGATCCCCCCCCATTCTTCTAAATTCCAGTGAGTAGAGGCCCAAAGCTGCTAAATGCTCCTCATAGGTTAACCTCTTCATTCCCAGAATCATCCTCGTGAACTTCCTCTGGACTCTCTCCAATGACAACACATTTTTTCTGAGATATCGTACTCAAAACTGTTGACTTTACTTTATTGTCGCCAAATAATTGGTACTAGAACGTACAATCATCACAGCGATATTTGATTCTGAGCTTCACACTCCCTGGATTACAAATATTAAAAATATTAAAAATTGTTAAAATTGCTAAAAATTAAAAATTTAAATTATAAATCATAAATAGAAAACAGAAAAATAGGAAGTAAGGTAGTGCAAAAAAACCGAGAGACAGGTCCGGATATTTGGAGGGTACTGCCCAGATCCGGGTCAGGATCTGTTCAGCAGTCTTATCACAGTTGGAAAGAAGCTGTTCCCAAATCTGGCCGTACGAGTCTTCAAACTCCTGAACCTTCTCCCGGAGGGAAGAGGGATGAAAAGTGTGTTGGCTGGGTGGGTCGTGGCCTTGATTATCCTGGCAGCACTGCTCCAACAGCATGCAGTGTAAGGTGAGTCCAAGGACGGAAGATTGGTTTGTGTGATGTGCTGTGCCATGTTCATCATCTTCTGCAGCTTCTTCCGGTCTTGGACAGGACAACTTCCATACCAGGTTGTGATGCAACCTAGAAGAATGCTTTCTACGGTGCAGCTATAAAAATTAGTGAGGATTTTAGGGGACAGGCCAAATTTCTTTAGTTTTCTCAGGAAGTAAAGGCACTGAGATGCCAACTTTGTGCCAAAGTTGGCGGATGTTTCGAAGAACTCTGCTTGGTTGGACCAAGTCAGGTCATTTGTGATATTGACCCCGAGGAACTTAAAGCTTTTGACCTGTTCCACTTGCGCACCACCGATGTAAATTGGGTCATGCAGTCCGCTACTCCTTCTGAAGTCAACAACCAATTCCTTCGTCTTGCTGACTTTGAGGAATAGGTTATTGTCTTCGCACCATGCCACCAGGTTCTTAACTTCCTCTCTGTACTCAAACTCATCATTACCGGAGATACGGCCTATAATTGTTGTGTCATCAGAAAACTTATATATTGAGTTTGATGGAAACTTGGCTACACAATCATGGGTGTACAGTGAGTACAGCAGGGGACTGAGTACACAGCCTTGTGGGGCACCGGTGCTCAGAGTAATTGTAGAGGAGAGCTTCTCCCCTATTTTTACAGCCTGGGTCCTGTCTGTGAGGAAATTGAAGATCCAGCTGCAGATCTGAGTGCTAAGGCCCAGGTTCCGGAGCTTAGGAAGCAGTTTATTTGGAATGATGGTATTAAAGGCAGAGCTGTAGTCAATGAAAAGGAGCCTTACGTATGCGTCTTTATTCTCCAGGTGTTCTAAGGAGGAATGTAGTGCCAGAGAGATGGCATCTGCCGTTGACCTGTGCAAGTGCAGCCTGACCAGTGTATTATAAAGCCTCAGCATTATCTCCTGGCTTTTAAATTCTATTCCCTTGAAATAAATGCCAACATTGCATTTGCCTTCTTTAACACTGACTCAGCCTGTAAATTAATCCTCTGGGAGTCTTTCACGAGGACTCCTAAGTCCCTCTGCAGCTCTGATGTTTGAATCTTCTCCCCATTTAGAGAATAATCTACACTTTTTTCTTTTTACCAAAATGCATTATCATAATTTCCCAACACTGTATTTCATCTGCTATTTTTTTGCCCATTCTTCCAATTTGTCTAAGTCCGACTGCAATTGGATTGTTTCCTCAGCACTACCTACCCTTCTACCTATCTTCGAAACATCCGCCAACTTTGACACAAAGCCATCAATTCCATTATCTAAATCATTGACAAACAATGTGGATAGCATTGGTCCCAATATTGACCCCTGAAGAACTCTGCTAGTCACTGGCAGTCAACCAGAAAAAGCCTCTTTTATTCCCATTTGCTACCTCCTGCCTGTCAGCAATTCTTCTATCCATGCCAGTATCTTTCCTGTAATGACATAGGATTTTATCTTGTTAAGCAGCCTCATGTGCGGCACCTTATCAAATGTGTTTTGAAAATCCAAGTAAATGACATCCACTTCCTCTCCTTTGTCCACCCTGCTTGTTTCTTCCTTGAAGAACTCTAACAGATTTGTCAGGCAAGATTTCCCTTTACAGAAACCATGCTGACTTTGACTTCTTATGCCATTAGTCTCCAGGTACCCCGAAACCTCATCCTTAATAATGAACTCCAACTCTTTTCCGACTACTGAGATTAGGCTAACTGGCCTATAATTTCTTTTCTTTTCCCTTCCTCCTTTCTTAAAGAGTGGAGTGACATTTGCAATTTTCCAGTCCTCTGGAACTATGCCAGAATCAAGTGAATCTTGAAAGATCATGACCAATGCATCTGCTGTCTCTTCAGCAACTTCTTTGAGAACACTGGGATGTAGTATATCTGGTCCAGGTGACTTATCCACTTTAAGACCTTTGCCTAGCACTTTTTCCTTTGCCTAGCACTCATTCCTGCTCCCAGGCACGCAAAGACCTCTGGCACACTGCTAGTGTCTTCCATAGTGAAGACTGATGCAAAGTATTTATTAAGTTCATCTGCCATTCCTTCATCCCCTATTAATGCATCACCAGCATCATTTCTCAGTGGTCCAATATCAACTCTCACCTCCCTTTTACTCTGCATATAACTAAAAAAAAACTTTCAGTATCCTGCTTTATATTATTGTCTAGTTTGCCCTCATATTGCATCTATTCCCTTATGACTTTTTTAATTTCCTCCTGTTGGGTTTTAAAAACATCCCAATCATCCAACTTCCCACTCACCTTTGCTATCTTATATACCCTTTCCCTGGCTTTTATGCAGTCCTTACTTTCCTTGTCAGCCACGAATGCTTACCCCTGCCATTTGAGAACACTTCTGTGGGACATATCTATACTGTGCCTTGTGAACTGTATCCAGAAACTTCACCCATCTCTGCTCTGCCATCATTGCCACCAATATCCTCTTCCAATGCACCTGGGCAAGCTCTCTCTCATGTCTCTGTAATTCACTTAATTCCACTGCAATACAGATACATCTGACTTGTGTTTCTTCCTCTCAAATTGTAGTATGAATTCAATCATATTATGTTCACTGTCCCCTAAGGGTTCCTTTAAGTTAAGCTCCCTAATAAAATCTGCAACATTACACAACACCCACCATAAGATAGCCTTGCCCGGAGTAGGCTTAAGCACAAGCTGCTCTAAACCTATCTCACAGACATTCAACAAATTCCCTCTCTTGTGGTCTGACACCTACTTGATTTTCCCAATCCCCTTGCATATTGAAGTCCCCTATTATAATTGTGCCATTACCTTTATTACTTGTCCTTTCTAGTTCCCTTTGCAACATCAATCCCGGATGCTGGCTACAATTTGGAGGCCTAAATTTCATTGCCATAATGTGTTTTTTAACCCTTGCAATTTCTTAACTCCACCCCCAAAGATTCAACATTCTCTGACCCTATGTCACCTCCTTCTAAAGATGTAATTCCATCTCTTACCAATAGAGCCACAGCACCGCCTATGTGCTCCTGCCTGTCCTTTCGATACAAAATATACCCTTTGACTTTAAGCTCCCAACTATGACCTCTGTCAGCCACGATTCAGTGATGCCCACAATGTCATACTGACCAATCCCTAATTCTGCCATGAGTTCATACACCTTGTTCTGAATTCTACGTGCATTTACAGCACCTTCAGTCCTGCGTTCATTGCCCTTTTTGAATTTTGCCTCTATAGTGCAATTTAACTCTTTGCACTGTCTGCATTTGTTCGCAATCATTGGTTTGTCCTTCAATACATTCATATTACACCCATTATATACTTGTAAACTTGTTGGCTCATCCAAGCTCCATCATACTGGTTCCCATTCTCTTGCCATATTTGTTTAAACTACTCTCAACAGCTCTATCAAACCTGCCTGCAAGAATATTGGTACTCATCAGATTCCAGTGCAACCGTCCCCTTTGTACAAGTCACACCTGCCCCAGAAGAGATCCAGAAATCTGAATCCCTGCCCCATGCTCCAGTTCTTCAGCCATGCATTATCTGCTACCTCATTCTATTCCTATCCTCACTGTTGCAAGGCACAAACTGCAATCCAGAGATTACTCATGAAACTGTCTAGCTCCTATTTCTTAACAATGAGGCAACTGAGAGCTGTGGTCCTTTCTTCAATCAGTCTCAGAGATTGCTAAGCTTTGGCAATACTTATTCTCTCTTTTTCTCTTTCTTATCAATTCCATCCCCACCCCAGTCACAGTTACAGCATCCCTCTCTGAGACTTAAATCTAAACTCCATGGTATTTTGTGGGGAGTATGCTGTATCCTTGAAAAAGTAGAAATTTCACTTAAGTCAAACTAGTCATCTTCTCTGCTTCCTTTATGTCATGGATTTATCCACAAAATTTGACCTTCATTTAATATTGTTGTGTTTTTGAAATGTGGCATACGGAAGTTACACTTGACATTTATGATGACAAGATGTTTTATAATAGTGTGAACGTTCAAAAGAAAATATATGTAGTTTTCCATTGAACTGCAACACATCAAACAAATTGAATTTCAAACTGTGACATTTCATTAATGTTTCTTCACCAGACCCCCTCCTGCAGTGTTAGACTAAATCTGTAGGTGTTGTCTAACGTTCTTCTCAATTATTCTTTTTCGAAAAATTTGCACATTGCGGAAATATCTTGAGAAGATTCTTAACTTTGTACATAAACTCAGATTGTTGTCAGATGGTGCCCCATGTCAAAACTCAGACTGTTGTCAGATTTTGTTCCATGACTAAATTCAGTCTGATGTCAAATGGTGCTCTATCGCTAAATTCCAACTGTCAGTCGGCGCTCCATGACTAAATTCAGACTGTTTTAGAAGATGCTGTACCACTAAATTCAGACTGTTGTCAGATGGTGCTCTATGACTAAATTCAGGCTGTTGTCAGGTTGTGCTCCATGACTAAATTCAGACTGTTGTCCAATGTTGCTCGATAACTAAATTTAGACTGTTGTCAGTATGCCATGACCAAATTCAGACTGTTGTCAGATGGTGCTACATGATTACATGCCAACTGTAGTAAGATGGTGCTCTATGACTACATTCTGACTGTTGTCAGAAGATGCTCCATTGGGAAATTCAGAAGGTTGTCACATGGTGCTCCATGGATAGATTTTGCTGCATGACTATATTCAGATTGTTGAGATTTTGTTCCTGACTAAATTCAGACTGATGTCAAATGGTGCTCATCACTAAATTCCAACTGTTGTCAGTTGGTGCTCCATGACTAAATTCAGACTGTTTTTAGATGGTGCTCCAAGACAAAATTCAGATGTGTTTGATATTTCTGCATGACCAAATTGAGACTGTTCTCAGATTGTGCTCCCTGACTAAACTCAGACTGTTGTCAGATGGTGCTCTATTACGAGATTCTGACTGTTGTCAGGTGGTGCCTTATGATGAAATTCAGAAAATTGTCAGATAGTGCTCCATGGCTAAATTCAGGACGTATTCAGAAGGTGCTCCATGTCAAAATTCAGACTGTTGTTCGATTGTGCTCCATGTTTCAGACTGTCATCAGGTGGTGCTCCATGCTGAATTTCAGATTATTGTCAGATAGAGCTCTACAACTGAGTTCAGACTGTTGTCAGATAGAGCTCTACAACTCAGTTCAGACTGTTCTCAGATGGTGCCCTGTGACTAAATTCAGACCTTTGTCTGATTATGCTCCATAAAAAATTCAGATTGTTGTCAAATGGTGCCCCTTGACTAAATTCAGACTATTGTCAGATGGTGCACCATGATAAATTCAGACTGTAGCCTGATGGTGCTCTATGAGTTAATTCAGACTGTTGTCAGATGGCACTCCATGACTAAGTTCAGACTATTTTAGAAGATGTTCTATCACTAAAATCAGCCTGATGTCAAATGGTGCTCGATTACTAAATTCCAACTGTTGTCAGATGGTGCTCCATGACTAAATTCAGACTGTTGTCAGTTGGTACTCCATGACTAAATTCAGACTGTTGTCTGATGTTGCTTAATAACTAAATTCAAACTATTGTCACTTCTCCATGACCAAATTCAGACTGTGGTCATATAGTGCTCCATGACTAAATTCAGACTGTTGTCAAATGGTGCTCTATTACTAAATTCGAGCTGTTGTCAGATGGTGCTTCCTGTCTAAATTCAGACTGTTTTCAGATGATGCTCATGGACTCAATTCAGACTGTTATCCGATAGTGTATCATGACTAAATTCAGACTGTTGTCAGATTGTACCATGCGTACATTCAGACCGTTGTCAGATTTTGTTCCGTGACTAAATTCAGTCTGGCGTCCATTGGTGCTCTATCACTAATTTCCAACTGTTGGAGATGGTGCTCCATGATGAAATTCAGACTGTTGTCAGATAGTGCTCTATGAGTAAATGCAAAATATAGTCAGATCATGCTCTATGACTAAATTCAGACTGTTGTCAAATGGTGCTACATGTTTACATGCCGACTGTTGTCAGATGGTGCTCCATGACTAAATTCAGACTGTGGTCAGAAGTTGCTCCATGCCTATATTCAAACTGGTGTCAAATAGTGCTCTGTCACTAAATTCTGACTGTTGTCAGATGTTATGTTTTCCTAAAGTTGTCTTGTTGTGGTGAAGAAATCTACCTACATTCCTGTTCTTAATTCCTATCCAGTATCAATGCCTACACATTATAGAGTCAAACATCACAGAAACTGGCCTATCGTCTATGTTGATATAATTGCCCTTCTAAGCTCGTACCACTTGCTAGCGTTTGATCCATATCCCTCTAACGTTTAACCCTACACGCCTTACTTATCCAAATTCTTGTTATTTGAATTGATTTGTTATTGTTACTACAGTGAAAAGCTTGTCTGCAATACTGTTCACACAGGTCAAATCATTACACAGTGCATTGAAGTACTATAGGGTAAAACAATAACAATACAGAATAAAATGTAACAAGGTCAGAGAAAGTGCAGTGCAGGCAACCAGTGAGGTGCAAGTTGATAACCAGGTAGATTGTGAGGTCAAAAGTCCATTTTGTTGTACAGGGAACTATTTGGTGGTTGGCATCTATCTGTCTCGAAGGACAATGGGTGATGATGTTCATCACCACAGGCCTGGGCGGAAGGTATGGAGATCCTGGCATGCCCAGTCATCAAGATCCCCCTCTTGGCATCACTGGTGTAGTCCAAAGGAAAGCTTATGAAGCAATACGTTTGGCATGAGCTTGGCTGCAGATGCTGATAGAAGGGTGTTCAATGACGTCCAGCTGCCTCAGGGACTCCACTCCACATTTGCTGTCTGGGTTTACTCCCATAGTCTTCGTCTCTCCTGAGGCTTCCCACAAGGCAGTGGGGCTATTTACTCATTACTGGGGATCTAGTTCATGAGCACGAGGGCGTATCTACACACAGGTGGGCCTGTGTGCTTTGTGTGCGGGGGCCAGACCTCCTCCCCATCCTCTGTAGTTCAGTCTGAGTCCAAAAGGAGTTCAGTTTGCATGTGTTGCCAGCAAGGAGGCACTGCATGAGGCTTGCTATTGGAGAGGCTATGTACTGGCAGGGAGGGACTTACACTTTCTGGACACATCACAACAACCACATTGACACCACAGCAAACTATTTAATAGTCTGATAACAGTGGAGTAGAAGCTGTCCTTGAGCTAGAGGTATGTGCTTTTAGGCATTTGTATCTTCTTCCCAATGGACTAGGGAAGAAGAGAGAATGTCTTGGGTGTGTGAGATCTCTAGATCTCTGATTATGCTGGCTCCGTTACTGAGGTAGTGTGATGTATAGACAGAGTCCATGGAGGGGAAACTGGTTTTCATGATGTGCTGAACTATATTTCTTAGTAGTTTTTTGTCGAGCAGTAGTCATACCAAGCCATTATGCACCTGGATAAGATGCTTCCTATGGTGCATTTGACGTGGACATGTGGCCAAGTGGCATTGGACTAGCTACCTGAAGGTCGTGGGTTCGAGCCCCAGCCGAGGGAACGTGTTCTGTCCTTGAGCAAGGCACTTAATCACACATTTCTCTGCGACGACACTGGTGCCAAGCTGTATGGGTCCTAATGCCCTTCCCTTGGACAACATTGGTGTCGTGGAGAGGGGAGCCTTGCAGCATGGGCAACTGCTGGTCTTCCATACAACCTTGCCCAAACCTGCGCCCTGGAGAGTGAGGACTTTCCAGGCACAGATCCATGGTCTCACAAGACTAAAGGAAGCCTTAATGGTGTATTAATAAAAATTGGTGTGGGTCGACAGGGACATGTCAAATTTCTTTAGCCCAAGCTGTTGATTCACTCCTGGGAACTTGAAGCTCTCAATTCTCTTTCTCTAAACACCATTGATGTACACAGGAGAATGTGGCTGACCCTTCTTTCTCTTAATACACTGAGGTAGACAGGAGAATGTGTCTGACTCTCTTTCTGAAGTGAAAGGTCAGCCTTTTTGTTTCACTGACCTTGAGAGAAATGTTGTTGTCATCACAATGTCACTAGGCTCTCCATCTCCTTCCTGTACTCTGACTGTTATCTCAGATACAGCCCACTACGGTGGTATCATCTGCAAGCTTGTAGATAGAGTCAGAACAGGATCTAATCATGAGTGTACAGGGAGTACAGCAGGGGGCTGAGAATGCAACCTTGAAGATCATCAGTGTTCAGAATAATCCTGGTTGAGGTGTTACTGCCTGTCCTTACTGATAGTTTTCTGTTGGTCAGAAAATCAAGCATTCAGTTACAGACCGTAGCATTGACTGTCATCATCGAGAGTTTTCATGTAGTTAATAGTACTGAATGTGGAGCTGCAGGCAATCAACGATCACCTGACATAAGTGTCTTCACTGTACAGATTCTCCAGAGATGAGTGTAGGGCCAGGCGATGACATCTGCCAAAGAGCTGTTTTGGTGGTATGCAAATTGCGGTGGGTCAGAGTTGTCTGGAGGTCAGGAGTTAGTGCATTTCATGACTGACCTCTTGACAGTGGCTCGTTTACTTTCTCTGATAGCTTGTTCCAGATATGAACCACCTTCTGCACAAAGAAATCGATTCTCGTCCCTTTAAATTTCCCCCTTTCACATTATATATATATGCCCTCCAGTTTTTCATTCTCTTCGCCCAAAAAAGGTTGTGTACACTGTCTATCTGTGCTCCCCATGGTTTTATACGCCTCTATAAGATTACCCTTCAGTCTCCTGCTCTTTCATGAACTAAGTCCTAATCTGCCCAATCCCTCCTTCTTACTCGACATGTTTTTGTGAATCTTATTTCTCAAACCGATGAGCAGAAACAGTTACAATCTCCACCCACCCTTCCTTTCTCCAAGCAAGTTCTGATTGTAATGACATGGAAGAAATGAGAGAGTTTATTCCCTGAAAAGTTTACAACCAATAAAATACATTTGAAATACAGTCAGTGACAGCTTCGAGAAATGAGAAAGGGACTTTTTAAAGAGATTACCAACATGCCAAGTTGTAAAAGTAAAGATCTTGCTTTTATTGCATAAGCAAGTGATATTCAGATAAAAGGAATTCAATCCAGATTTGAATATGCTGCAGTTCAAAGTTCCCAAATGTTTATTCATTCCTCTGCTAGATCAGATCACTGTTTATTTTGTGCTCCTGCATTTTGAGCAACCTGTTTTCAATTGTGCCTTAAATTTGGCCCTGGGATATCTCCCCACTTCTTTACCTCATTTTCCTCCTTCAAACTGCTTCTTGAAAATAAAATCTATGCATACCAATATGTTTCCAAATAAACTTGGAGAAACATGTAGCATAATGTTAACACAAGACTGTTACAGCACCAGTGATATGTGTTCATTTCTTGCTGCTGTCTAAGTGGAGTTGGTACATTCTCTTCATGACCACAGCAGTTCCTGCAGGTGCTCCAGAGATGTACGGGCTGGTAAGGTAATTGGTTGCATGAGATGTATGGGCTGGTAAGGTAATTGGTTGCATGCGATGTATGGGCTGGTAGGGTAATTGGTTGCATGAGATGTACGGGCTGGTAGAGTAATTGGTTGCATGCGATGTATGGGCTGGTAGGGTAATTGGTTGCATGAGATGTATGGGCTGGTAGGGTAATTGGTTGCATGAGATGTATGGGCTGGTAGGGTAATTGGTTGCATGCGATGTATGGGCTGGTAGGGTAATTGGTTGCATGCGATGTATGGGCTGGTAAGGTAATTGGTTGCATGAGATGTATGGGCTGGTAGGGTAATTGGTTGCATGCGATGTACGGGCTGGTAGGGTAATTGGTCACATGGGTAATTGTACAGCAGGGGTTTGTTACTGTGCTGTACATCTAAATAAAAGAAATTATACGAAATAAACAAACTTGGCATACAGCCTCGAGAGGAAGGTGCTAGCGTTCCCAAGAGCCTGCTGCCCTTGTTGTCTCTCAGACTGGAGGTGGTCATTCCTGTCAAGGGATACACCATGGCAGCATCGTCACCCAGGGTGTGTTGGTTCCATGGAGAGTCCTCTCATTATGCCAAGAGCAACAGAGAGCTTGGCCCCTGCCTACCCCCTCACTGCCCATTCTAACGATTGACTGCATGCAGACACGGTCCACCTCACTCGCTGAGCTGTTGGAAAATAGAATTGAACATTGTCTGGTCAGCCTGCTGCTTGAGGTTTGCCCGTCACAAATCCTATTGTTTCCTCATCTGCTTTCTTTTCAGTCTTATTTTGTATCCCTGAAAATCCTCCCTTTGAATTATTTTTCATTTCACTGGTATTATATTCACCTTCTTCATTGCAAAAGAACTTGTTTAACAAGGCCTTTGCATTTCTTTAATAGTAATTATCACCTCACCAGGAAGAGTCTTTAAAGATTCCACACTCCACTCCACCACTCTGTTCCCTAATATATTTATAAAATCATTTATTGGTGGGTTTGAAGACATTTGCAAGTTCTACATCATTTTTTTTTTACCTCTGAGACCAACTTCATTCCCTGTCTCATTTAGTTTCATTTTTTTTTGTATAATGCTTTCCTTTTAGTTTCAATCATATTCTGTCAGCTTTGGTTATTTAATTACATGTATCAGGGATATGTTTTTAATCAGTGTTCTCTTTTCTTCTCAAATCTACAGTCAGTGGCCACTCTGTTAGGCATCTCCTGTATCTAATACAATGGCCACTACGTGTGCATTCATGGTCTTCTGCCACTGTAGCCCATCCACTTCAAGTTTTGATGTATTGTGCGCTCAGGGATGCTTTTCTACACGCCACTGTTGTAATACATGGTTAAGTTACTGTCATCTTCATAGCAGCTTGAACCAGTCTGGCAATTCTCCTGTGACCTCCCTCATTAACAAAACATTTTCACATACAGAACTGGATACTTATTGTGTTTCTGCACCCTTCTCTGTAGATTCTAGAGACTGTTGTGCATGAAAATCCCAGGAGATCAGTGGTTTCTGAGATACTCAAACCACCCTGTCTGGCACCAACAATCATTCCACTCAGATCACATTTCTTTCCCATTCTGATGTTTGGTCTGAACAACAACTGAACCTCTTGACCATGTCTCTATGCTCTTATGTATTGAGTTGCTGCCATATGATTGATTAGGTACTTGCATTAATGAGCAGGCGTGCAGGGGTACTTAATAAAGTGGCCACCGAGTGGCCACTGTGGCTGATTTGCTTCCCTGCCTGTTAAATGTCCCTTAACATGTTTGATTCCCTCTTCTTCCGCTCAAATCTAGAAACCAAAACCAAATATTAAGGTCACATCTTGGAAGGTAGGCCATTTCCCTTAGGCTGTTAGCTAATTGTAGCTAGCTACTAATGACAAAATCCAGCAAGCCTTGTTCTGTCTTTGGCCTGAAGGCATATTAAACTAAAAACATGGAGCACAGAGTTAGTGATGCACTGGACTCCACAACACACAATGGTCTGGAGTGCACTTGGAGCTGGAGTGGTGTGGGGAAACGTTTGATAGTCTGCGGTCTGATTGGGTGCCATCGGGGATGGGAATGTTTGACCATGGAGACCCACTCAAAGAAGGGGAAATCAAAGATCATTGGAGAATGATGCCTGGCTGTGAATTATTTTGGCTTACTGGAACTAGGCACCATGTTGTGGGGCGGTTTCTAGATTTGAGAGGAAGAAGAGAGAATCAAATGCATTAAGGGAAATTTAACAGACAGGGAAGCAAACCAACCATAACAGCCACTCGGTGGCTTCCATTGGTAAGACAGTTCAGAATGGTTAAAGCAGGTGATCCCTTAGGGGTGGGGTCATGGTGCGGGTTACAACTCCAACTGGATGGTAGGAATTCTAAATTGATTCTCTTAGTTGATTGACTTAAGGAGTGTAAGTAGTTTCACTTACCTTAACATTGTATGATTATAAACCTTTGTGACTGAAATAAGTGAAATTCTAAAGCACTTAAGTGACAGCAGGACCCTTGGCCTGAAACGTCGACTGTACCTCTTCCTAGAGATGCTGCCTGGCCTGCTGTGTTCACCAGCAATTTCTATCTGTACTAGCCCTTTGAAAGTGCTATTTAGTTAGCCTTATTTGTTTAGAGAGACAGCATGGAGAAGGTTGTTCAAGCCCAACAAGCCACGTCACTCAGCAACCCATCTATTTAACACTAGCTTAATCACAGGACAATTTACAATGACTAATTAACCTACTAACTGGTAGGTCTTTGGACAGTGGGAAGAAACCGGAACACCCAGAGGAAACTCACATGGTCACAAGGAGAATGTACAAACTCCTCACAGAGAGCACCAGAAATGAATTTCATGCTCTGACACCCCAAGCTGACATTAGCGTTATGCTAACCTCTACACTACCATGGTGTCCTTATTCCACTGGTCTTTTCAAGCAATGCTGCAAATTAACGCTTTCCACTGAGTTATTCAGCTCCTTTTGACTCCCTATGAGGCAGTCTGTTTATTGAGGGAATTGGTGTGCTCTTCCTTTCTCCAGTTACTTTTACAATCTACCTTAAATTTTCATCCTGTGGTTGCTGACTCTTGTACCAGTGTCTTCCGTTTGCTTTATCAATACTCCCTCGACTCTCAGTTTAACCTCTGTTGGAAGGTCTCATGCTTCAGTTGTTCCACACAATAGAACAGAGTTTATTTTAAAACTTGTTTTTGTTCTCCAGGGATGTAAGAGCTGAGGGCAGAAGCTCACAGCATGATCACAGGCTGGATGTATTGTCGTCAAATGCAGAGTCAAATCCGCACTTGACCATGGCTTAATGATGTAACCTTCTAAAACAGGGTAACAAGTATCCCCACCCATTCCATGGCCTTGCTGAGTGACTTGGTTAATTAACAACAAATTTCTAAGCCCTAGTCCATATCTATTCGTGGCACAGCTGAAATTACTCACATTGAACCTGATAGTAAAGAAGGTAAACTTTCTTTTCTTTTTTGTTTGGAGATGCAGCATGGTAACTATAAGATATCTGAACAGAATTAGACCATTTGGCCCATCAAATCTGCTCCACTATTCTATCATGACTGATTTATTGTTCTTCTCAATCCCACGATTCTGCCTTCTCCCTGAAACCTTTGACATCTGTTATATTTTGTAACTCCACAGCATAAAAACTAATTGAAAGACAAAAACAGGAGCCAAGGAGAACGCGTCTTAGTTTTATTATTACTGTACATAGAAAACCTACAGCACAATTCAGGCCCTTCAGCCCACAAAGCTGTGCTGAACATGTCCTTACCTTAGAAATTACCTAGGATTACCCGTAGCCCTCTATTTTCCTAAGCACCATGTACCTATCCAGGATTCTCTTAAAAGACCCTATCGTATCCGCCTCCACCACCGTCGCCAGCAGCCTATTCCACACACTCACCTCTCTCAAGTGTAAGTGAGCCAAATATGTATGATGGTGGTGTGATAAAATTTTCCATTCACATACTTTTACATATAACCCGTAATGAATTAGTTAAGTAAAAAAAGAATATAGAGTATACTAGTATACTATATAATACAACTACTATACAGACATCCACAGCATAGTAAATTTTAAATTGTGCCATTCAGACCTAAAGATTTAATTGCAACGAAGGCTTTCTTACATGTGTGAGATAGCATCTTTCCTGACAGGGGTGGGGGAGATCACTTTGCTTGGCAGGTGAAAACAGAGGCTGTGAAACAATGTCAGGTTCTGTGTTGGTTGTAGGAGTTGATTCTGAGAACACAGGAAGTGGTTTTGACAAATCTGAACACCTTCCTCTTGGACATGTTGGCATCCCAAACAGTGCATGGCAAGCTTCACTAGACGATGTGAATCATAATGTGTGAGTGATATCTGACGTCACCATTTCGTTTACCTTTGGAAAGCTACCTCATACTGCTTTGTCCATTGCTATTTCTTCCCAATCTATAGTAATGAGTTCAAGGGGTGGAGCACAGTAACCAGGTTTAGCAGAAACCTGTTACAGTGATTGATAAATCCTAAAAAGGACCACAGCTGTGACATGCCTTGGGTCATCCACCACGACTGGAATTTTCTCAACACACCGTGTAATTCTTGTGCGTCAATAGTGTGACCAGAGTAAATGATGCTTGGTTTAAAGAATTCATACTTGTTACGTAGTGCTCTGATCTCATAATCTTCTAATTTTTTTAACACTGTCTTGAGATTTTGGAGATGTTTCTTATCATCCTTACTGGTAACAATGATGTCATCCCAGAATCTCAGATGGAGATAACAGAGCCTACAGGAGCGAGATATACTAGCTATTTGAGTGGTGTCGCAGCAACAACCTTACACTCAACGTCAGTAAGACCAAGGAGCTGATTGTGGATGTCAGGAAGGGTAAGATGAGGGAACATGAACTAATCCTCATAGAGGGATCAGAAGTGGAGAGAGTGAGCAATTTCAAGTTCCTGGGTGTCAAGATCTGAGAGAATCTAACTGGTCCCAGCATATTATTGCAACTATAAGGAAGGCAAGACAATGGTTATTTTTCATTAAGAGTTTGAGGAGATTTGGTTTGTCACCTAAGTCACTCAGAAATCTCTACAGATGAACCAAGATGCATTCTGACAGGTTGCATCACTGTCTGGTATGGGGTTGGGGGGCGTGTATTGTACAGGATCAAAAGAAGCTACAGAAAATTATAACATTATAAAATGAGTCAGCTCCTTCTTGGGTACTAGCTCTGTAGTATCCAAGACATCTTCAAGGAGCGGTACCTCAGAAAGGTGACATCCATTATTCTGAACCCCATCACCCAGGACGTGCCCTCTTCTCGTTGTTACTGTCGGGAAGAAGATACACGTTCAGCAATTTAGGAACAGCTTCTTCCCCTCTGCCATCCAATTTCTAAACAGTCATTGAATCCGTGAACACTATCTCACTTTTTTATATAATATTTCTGTTTTTGCTCTGTTTTTAATTTAACTATTTAATTTACATGCAAATATCTATTTACTGTAAGTGATTTACTTATTTTTATATATTATCATGTATTGCATTGTACAGCTGCCTTTAAGTTAACAAATTTCATGACATATGTGGGTGATATTAAACCTGATTCTGATTCTGATCCAGGTAACACTGAGTGCCTTGATAGTCTTCAGGCATCTGGTCCATAGCTATCTGCAAGAGTGCTCGTGCAGATGCTAATTCAAAATTAAGTCTATTATAGCAAAAATGCCATTTGTGAGTTTTTATAGTGAGAAACATTTTGACTCTTCTTCCATTCCCACCTGTAGGTACGGTGCCTAAAAAGTATTCACCCTACTTGGAAGTTTTCATGTTTTATTGTTTTACAAATTGAATCACAGTGGATTTAATTTGGCTCTTTTTGACACTGGTCAACAGGAAAGACTCTTTCATGTCAAAGTGAAAATGAATTTCTGCAAATTGGTCTAAATTTATTATAATTATTAAACACAAAATAATTGATTGTATAATTATTCACCTCCTCCAAGTCAATATTTAGTAGATGCACCTTTGGCATCAATTACAGCTTTGAGTCTGTGTGGATAGGTCTCTATCAACTTTGCACAGCTGGACACTGCAATTATTTCCCCACTCATCTTTACAAAACTGCTCGAGCTCTGTCAGATTGCATGGGGATCATGAGTGAATAGCCTTTTTCAAGTCCAGCCACAAATTCCCAATTAGATTGAGGTCTGGATTCTGACTTGGTTACTCCAGGACATTACCTTTGTTGTTTTTAAGTCATTCCTGTGTAGCTTTGGCTTTATGCTTGGGATCATTATCTTACTGGGAAACAAATCTTCTTCCAAGTTGCAGTTCTGTTGCAGACTGCATCAGGTTTTCCTCCAGGATTTGCTTGTATTTGATTGGGAGAAGTGTGCAGACGCAGTAGCTCAGCATCGTGCAAGGCCGCTGAGAAAATTTAAAAAGTGAGGAGTTCCTTTCAGCGGGAGGTTCAATTAAACCATAGAAACCATTGAAAAACTACAGCACAGAAACAGGCCTCTTGGCCCTTCTTGGCTGTGCCGAACCATTTTCTGCCTAGTTGCACTGACCTGCACACAGACCATATCCCTCCATATACCTCCCATCCATGTATCTGTCCAATTTATTCTTAAATGTTAAAAAAGAACCCGCATTTACCACCTTGTCTGGCAGCTCATTCCATACTCCCACCACTCTCTGTGTGAAGAAGCCCCCTCTAATGTTCCCTTTAAACTTTTCCCCCCTCAACCTTAACCCATGTCCTCTGGTTTTTTTCTCCCCTTGCCTCAGTGGAAAAAGCCTGCTTGCACTCACTCTATCTATACCCATCTTAATTTTATATACCTCTATCAAATCTCCCCTCATTCTTTTACGCTCCAGGGAATAAAGACCTAACCTATTCAACCTTTCTCTGTAACTGAGTTTCTCAAGTCCCGGCAACATCTTTGTAAACCTTCTCTGCACTCTTTCAACCTTATTTATATCCTTCCTGTAATTTGGTGACCAAAACTGAACACAGTACTCCAGATTCGGCCTCACCAATGCCTTATACAACCTCATCATAACATTCCAGCTCTTATACTCAATACTTAGATTAATAAAGGCCAATGTACCAAAAGCTCTCTTTACAACCCTACCTACCTGTGACACCACTTTTAGGGAATTTTGTATCTGTATTCCCAGATCCCTCTGTTCTACTGCACTCCTCAGTGCCTTACCATTAACCCTGTATGTTCTACCTTGGTTTGTCCTTCCAACGTGCAATACCTCACACTTGTCTGTATTAAACTCCATCTGCCATTTTTCAGCCCATTTTTCCAGATGGTCCAAGTCCTTCTGCAGGCTCTGAAAACCTTCCTCACTGTCTACTACACCTCCACTCTTTGTATCATCAGCAAATTTGCTGATCCAATTTACCACATTGTCATCCAGATCATTGATATAGATGACAAATAACAGTGGACCCTAATTGGGAGAAGTGTGCAGATACAGTAGCTCTCAAGGCCGCTGAGAGGATTCCAGGTGTAAAGGGAGACACTGCTGAATGGTGTGGTCTTTGGAGTAGCATGAGTCAGAGTAATAGGGCTTTGGCTCATCGGGGCTTCAGCGAGGTTTGGGCCTAGATGAGGTAAGCAGATAAGTTACTTTCATATCTCTTAAAAATCGTGGGTATGACTGCAAGGCCAGTTTTCTGCTCTGGGTGTCAGATATGGGACATCCTGGAGACTTTCAGCCTCCCTGATGGCCACGTCTGCGCCAGGTTCATCGAGCTGCAGTTCCTTAGAGGCCGAGTTAGGGAACTGGAGCTGCAGCTCGATGACCTTTGGCTTGTCAGGGAAAGTGAGGAGGTGATCGATAGGAGGTACAGGCAGGTAGTCCCCAGACATCCCACCCTGCAAAAAGTCATTTCGGGGAGGTAGCACCATCAATTTGCGGGAGACTCCCGGGAGAGGTGGGATGTCTGCAGCAGAATAGCTCCTTAGCAGCTAGCCAGCTAGTTTAAATAATGTTAGCTATGCTAATGAAAGAATGGCACCTGTTAAACTCACCTCAACATGTCTTTTACAGTCTTAACCCACCATGGGCAATAGAAAATCACTGTTGCAAACAGTGCAGCGAGCAACACTGTCACTATTTTGACCCCTATTAGGCAGGGGTACACTTTAGTGTAGTCTGGGTGACGTACGTTTTATATATTTTTTGGAACACTCTGCCATGGCGTGCTCTCACTCGCTCGCTCTCTCTCTCTCTCTCTCGTGGTCACTCGTGCGCTCTCAAGCGCTCTCGTTTGCTTTCTCACTCTCGCGCTTTTGCTCTGGCTCGCGCGCTGTCGCTTGCTTTTGATCTCGCTTGCTCTCGTGCTCTCTCTTGCTTTCTCTTGCTTGCTCTCAAAAAAATTGGTTTCTGTGATATTGTATATAACTTGCGGGCATCAGGGAGCCACTATTAATATGCGGGAGACTCCCGGAACTTCCGGGAGAGGTGGGATGTCTGAGTCCCACTGGGGCCACAGGGGACAAACAAGTAGGTGACTGTCAGGAAAGGGAAGGGAGATCATCAGGTAGTGGAGAGCACCCCTGTGGCCGTCCCCCTTAACAATAAGTACTCCATTTTGAGTACTGTTGGGGGGGAGACCTAACTGGGGGAAGCAAAAGTGGTCTCTTACTCACTCTTCCTTCAGTTAGTCCTGACAAAGGGTCTCGGCCTGAAACGTCGACTGCACCTCTTCCTAGAGATGCTGCCTGGCCTGCTGCGTTCACCAGCAACTTTGATGTGTGTTGCTTGAAGCAAAAGTGGTCATGCCTCTGGCACAGAGTCTGGCCCTGTGGAAGAGGTTGGCAGCAGTAATAGGGGATTCTGTAGTTAGGGGGAAAAATGGGCAATTCTGTGGACACGAAAAGAAACATGGATGGGAATTTTCCTCGCAGGTGCCAAGGGTCGTGATGTTTCTGAATGCATCCATAATGTCCTGAAATAGGAGGGTGAGAGGTCAGAGGCTGTAGTACATATTAGTACCAATGGTATACGTAGGAAAAGGGAAGAAGTCCTGAAGGCAGAATACATGGAGTTAGGATGGAAGCTGAGAAGCAGGACCTCAAGGGTAGTAATCTCACGATTGCTGCCAGTGCCAAGCGACAGTGACCATAGGAATAGAATGAGGTGGAGGATAAATGCATGGCTGAGGGATTGGAGCAAGGGGTAGGGATTCAGATTTCTGGATCACTGGGACCTCTTCTGGGGCAATGCGACCTGTACATAAAGGACGGGTTGTACTTGAATCTGAGGGAAACCAATATTCTGGCTGGGTGGTTTGCTAATGTTTTTGGGAAGGGTTTAAACTAGAATTGCAGGGAGGTGGGAACCGAAGTGAAGAGGCAGAGGATGGGGAGGTTTGAACACAAATAGAGACAGCTTGTAGGGAGTTTGTGAGGAAGGATAGGCAGATGTTAGAGCAAAGAAGCACTCAGCCTGATGGTTTGAGATGTGTCTATTTTAATGCAAGGAGTATCATAAACAAGGCGGATGATCTTTACGCATGGATCAATACGTGAAACAATGATGTGGTGGCCATTACAGAGACTTGGGTGTCTCAGGGGCAGGAATGGCTGCTGAGTGTGCCAGACTTCAGATGTTTCAAAAAGGACAGGGAGGGAGGCAAAAGAGGTGGGGGCATGGCATTGTTGATCAGGGATAGTGTCACAACTGCAGAAAAGGAGGAAGTCATGGACGGAATATCTACTGACACAGTATGGGTAGAAGTCAGAAACAGGAAAGGGGCAATAACTCCACTGGGTGTTTTTTTTTATAGTAACTCTTCTGGGTGTTTTTATAGACCCCACAATAGTAACAGGGACATTGAGGAGCAGATAGGGAGGCAGATCCTGGATGGGTGCAATAATAATAGGGTGGTTGTGATGGGTGATTTTAACTTTCCTAGCATTGACTGGCATCTCCTTAGAGCAAGGGGTTTGGATGGGGTGGAGTTTGTTAGGTGTGTTCAGGAAGGTTTCCTGATGCAATATTTAGATAAGCCAACTAGAGGAGAGGGTGTACTTGTTCTAGTATTGGGAAATGAACCTGGTCTGTTGTCAGAACTCTTGGTGAAAGAGCATTTTGGAGGCAATGACCACAGCTCTATCTCCTTTACCATAATGCTGGAGAGGGATAGGAGCAGACAATTTGGGAAAACATTTCATTGGGGTAGGGGGAAGTGTGATGCTATTAGGCAGGAACTTAGGAGCATAAATTGGGAGCAGATGTTCTCAAGGAAATGCCCGGCAGAAATGTGGCAAATGTTGAGGGAACATTTGCATGGAGTTCTGCATAGGTACGTTCCATTGAGGCAGGGAAAGGATGGTAGGTTAAAAGAAACATGATGCACAAAGGAAGTGGAAAATCTAGTTAGGAAGAAAGAAAAGCTTATGAAAGGTTCAAGAAACTAGGTACTGATAGAGATATAGAAAATTACAAGGTCGCCAGGAAGGAGCTTAAGAATGAAATTAGGAGAGCGAGAAGGAGCTATGAGAAGGCCTTGGCGCTCAGGATTAAGGAAAACCTCAAGGCCTTCTACAAGAATATGAAGAGCAAGAGGATGAGCCGTGTGAGAATAGGACTAATCATCAGGTATGATAGTGGAAGCGTGTTCATGGAGTCGGAGGAGGTGGCAGAGGTACTGAATGAGTACTTTGCTTCATTATGTGGGAATGACTTACAGTGGACTGAAATGTTTGATCATATAGACATTAAGAAAAAGGATGTGCTGGAGCTTTCAAAAAGCATTAAGTTAGATAAGTTGCAGGGTCTGGACAAGATATATCCCAGGCTACTGTGGGAAGTGAGGAAGGAGATTACTGAGCCTCTGGCAATGATCTTTGCATCATCAGTAGGGAAGGGAGAAGTACCAGAGGATTGGAGGGTTGCAAATGTTGTTTCCTTTTTCAGGAAAGCGAGTAGAGATAACCCAGGAAATTACAGACCAGTGGGTCTTACTTCAGTGGTGGGCAAGTTGTTGGAGAAGATCCTGTGAGGCAGGACTTATGAGTATTTGGAGAGACATAATCTGATTAGGGATTGTCAGCATGGCTTTGTCAAGGGCAGGTCATGCCTTACGAACCTGATTGAATTCTTTGAGGATGTAACAAAACACATTGATGAAGGTAGGTCAGTGGATGCAGTGTATTTGGATTTCAGTAAGACATTTGATAAGGTTCCCCTTGGTAGGCTCATTCAGAAAGTAAGGAGACATGAGATCCAAGGAGACCTTGCTTTGTGAATCCAAAATTGGCTTTCTCACAGAAGACAGAGGATGGTTGTGGATAGTTTGTATTCTGCATGGAGGTCAGTGACTAGTGGTGTTTCACAGGGATCTGTTCTGGGACCCCCTCCTCTTTGTGATTTTTATAAATGACCTGGACGAAGAAGTAGAAGGGTGGGTTAGTAAGTTTGCTGATGATACAAAAGCCGGGGGCGTTGTGGATAGTGTGGAGGGCTGTCAGAGGTTACAGTGGGACATCAATAAGATGCAGAACTGGGCTGCGAGGTGGCAGACGGAGTTCAACCCAGATAAGTGTGAAGTGGTTCATATTGGTTGGTCAAATTTGAAGACAAAATATGGTATTAATGGTAAGACTCTTGGCAGTGTGACAGATCTAAGAGATCTTGGGGTCCATGTCCATTGGACACTCAAAGCTGCTGCACAGATTGACAGTGTTGTTAAGAAGGTGTATGGTGTGCTGGAACTTATCAACAATAGGATTGAGTTCAAGAGCCGTGAGGTAATGTTACAGCTATGTAAGACCTTGGTCAGACTCCACTTGGAGTACTGTGTTCAGTTCTGGTCACCTCACTACAGGAAGGATGTGGATACTATAGAGAACGTACAGAGGAGATCTACAAGGATGTTGCCTGGATTGGAGAGCATGCCTTTTGAGAACAGATTGAATGAAGTTGGCCTTTTCTCCTTGGAGTGATGGAGGATGGGAGGTGACCTGATAGAGCTGTATAAGATGATGAGAGGCCTTGATCATGTGATAGCAAGAAGCTTTTCCCCAGGGCTGTAATACTAACATGAGAGGACACAGTTTTAAGGTGCTTGGAAGTAAGTACGGAGGGAATGTCAGGAGTAATATTTTCACACAGAGAGTGCTGGGTGCATGGAATGCACTGCTGGCGATGGTGGTGGAGGTGGATACAATAGGGTCTTTTAAAAACTCTTAGATAGGTACATGGGGCTTGGAAAAATAATGCGGTAGGGGAATTCTAGGCAGTTTCTGGAGTAGGCTACATGGTTGGCCCAACATTGTGGGCCAAATGGCCTGTAATGTGCCATAGATTTCCATATTCTATGTTCCATTTGGCTGCATTTATTTCTATCCTCTATCTTCACAAGTCTTCCAGGGCCTGCTGCAGTGAAGCATCGCCACAGCATGATGCAGCCACCACCATGCTTCATGGTAGAGATGGTGTGTTTTTGATGATGTTTAGTGTCTGGCTTGTGAGAAACATAGCATTTAGTCTTATAGCTAAAGAGCTCAATTTTGTTTATATCAGACCATAGAACCTACTTTCAGCTGACTTCAGTGTCTCCCACACCCCTTCTGGCAAACTCTAACCGAGACTTCATCTGAGTTTTTTTTCAACGGTGGCTTTCTCTTTGCCACTCTTCCATAAAGCTGCGATGGCAAAGCACCAGGGTAACAGTTGTCATATGCACAATCTCTCCCATCTCAGCCACTGAAGGTTGTAACTCATCCAAAATTTGTCATGGGTTTCTTGGTGGCCTCCTTCACTAGTCCCCTTCTTGCACGGTCACTCAGTTTTTGACAGTGATTTGGAACTTTTCTTGTATCCATCTCCTGACTTGTGCTTTTTACTAACCTTTTTGCAGAGTTGCTTGGAGTGTACTTTTGTCTTCATGGTGTAGTTTTCTGAAACTTGGGTGTGACATTTTCATTTAACACAATTTTTACCCTTAATATGTTTGAGTTTTCCAATGCCATCCTTGAACACTGCTGTAGCATCATCCAGTACCTTTCTTAATTCTGTTTCAGTTGACTCTATTGCAGGGAATGTGGCATGCAAATTGTGGACGTATCTCCAATGAAGTTGTAGTTGCCTCCATCATTCACTGGACCCCAAAATGTTGGCCCTCCTCTTTTAACTGATATTCCCCAATGTGGCTTATTGGTTGTTGTATTTCATTGTTAGAAATGATATTCCCAGATATTTCATCAACAGTATGCACATTGGTGCTCTTTATGAAACTGCAACTTGTTGTATCTTTTTCTCCTCCCTGTGCAGTCCATTTACTTTTGTCTGTTCAACATGCTTTTGGTATGTGTCCTACTTTGTCGCATTTTCTGCAGGTTTCACCTTTAAATCTAGTGTATGTGAGCCCCTGCCACAACAGTGACACAGTTTGTTTGGCCAGGCCAGTTTCTGTTTAGACGTTGCAATTTTGTTCACGTCACTTCATTCCTGACTGCAACTTACTTGCATCTCTAGCTGCTATTTCCATTGATACAGCAGTTTCAACTGTTCTTTTGAATGTAAGTTGTGTTTCAGTAAGGAGGTGTTTGCTTTCTTGTAAGGTTCCACAACTAAATGATCTCTCAATGCATCATTAAGCACATCACTGAACTGGCAATGTTCAGACAATCCCTTCAATTTAGCCACATATATTGAAATGGACCCCCCTTCCATTAGATTCTGCCTATAAAAACTAAAGTGCTCTGCAATCAACAATGGCTTTGGTTTGCAATGTTCCTGCATTACTTTCACAATATTAGCAAAGCTCATTGTGGCTATCTTAATTGGAGTAGTCATAGCTCTAAGCAAACTGTATACCTTTAACCCAATCCACTCAGCAAAGCTCAACTTGTTTCTCATTTGCTTTAATTTACTGCTCAATTCATTCAGTATATATAGTAAAATCCATTTATCTCTTGTACACTTGAACAAATCTATCTTTCTGATGTTGTGGGCAATATCTCCTTTTTAAATTTATGATTATTATCACCCATTTCTCACTGTTTACCAACCTGTGAATTCTTCCATTTTCTAAAGCGACATGCACAAAGTACTGGAGGAACTCAGTAGGTCAGGCAGCATCTATGGAAATGAATAAACAGTTGACATTTCAGGCTGAAACCCTCTTCCATTTTCTGCCTTTTTATTAAACTTGATCATTTTTTTGTTTTGCAAAGAAAATATGCTGCTTCAAAGAAAAAAATGTACTGTGCTTTTTTTTTATAGTCACTGACTTGCTGCACTTCAATAAGTATGTAGACGTCTTAGATTTGTTAAAAAAAATCCTCATCACCACTCCAAAACATAAAAACTAGTTGCAAGAGAAGTATGGGAGGCGAGGAGAGTGGGTCTTAGTTTTCTTTTAATTTTAACTGAAGTGTGAACGTATGATGTGGTTGTGTGGTGACATATGCCATTAATGTACTTTTACATACAAGACCATACGACAGGAGCAGAATTAGGCTATTGGTCCATGGAGTCCGTTCAATCATGGCTGATCCTTTTCCCCTCCTCATCCCCACTCCTCGTCCTTCTCCCTGTGACCTTTGATGCTGTGTCCAATCAAGAACCTGTCAATCTCTGTCTTAAATACACCCAACAACCTGGCCTCCACAGCTGCCTGTGGTAACAAATTCACACACTCTGGCTAAAGAAATTCCTCTGCATCTTTGTTTTAAATGGATGCCCTGCTCTCCTGAGGCTGTGTCCTCTTGTTCTGGACTCCCCCACCGTGGGAAGCATGAAACACCCTTTCCACATCTACTTTGTCTAGGCCTTTCAACATTCAAAAAGTTTCAATGAGATCCCCCCTTATCCTTCTAAGTTCCAGTGAGTACAGACCCAGAGCTATCAAATGTTCCTCATATGATAACCCTTTAATTTCCAGAATCATTCTTGCGAACCTCCTCTGAACCCTCTCCAATGCCAGCACAACTTTTCTTAGGTGAGGAGCCCAAAACTTTTCACAATGCTCGAGGTGAGGCTTCACCAATGCCTTACAAAGCCTCAGCATCACATCCCTGCTCTTATATTCTGGACATCTTGAAATGAATGCTAACATTGCATTTGCCTTCCTCACCACCGACTCAATCCGTAAGTTAACCTCCAGGGCATTCTGCACAAGGACTCCCAAGTCCCTTTGCATCTTAAAGGGAGACTCACCTACTGCAGGGAGATGCAGAACTGCTGTGTATTCTGTTTCACCGAGACCTGGCTCTCCCCTGCCACCCCCGACTGTGCCATCCGACTGGAGAGATTTTCGATCTATCGGATGGACCACACGGCATCTTCGGGCAAGACAAGGGGAGGTGGTGTCTGCCTACTGATCAACACTGCGTGGTGCTCGGACTCAATGGCACTGACAAGCTCCTGCAGCCTGGACCTGGAACACCTGTTGGTGAAGTGTCGTTCCTTCTATCTGCCACAGGAATTCACCTTGGTCATACTGACAGTGGTCTACATTCCTCCCCCCAGGTGGACGTGGAGTGTGCTCTGAAAATACTGTATGCCAACATCAGTGAACTTGAGACCAGGTATCCGGAGGCTTTGCTCATTACACCCGGGGACTTTAACCAGGCCAACCTCAGAAGGGCGCTGCCAAAGTTATACCAATATGTCTCCTGCCCCACTAGAGGCCCGAATATACTTGACCACTGCTACACAGCAGTCAAGGATGCCTACCGTTCCGTCCCACAACCTCCCTTCGGAAAATCGGACCATCAGGCCGTACTCCTCCTCCCGGCTTACAAACAGAAACTGAAGCGGGAGGTCACATTGTCAAAAGTGGTGTCACGTTGGACGGAAGAAACGGATGAGGTCCTCCGTGACTGCTTTGAATCGGTGGACTGGTTAGTATTCAAGGACTTGGCAGCTAACCTCGATGAGTATGCCTCAGCTGTCACGGACTTTATTTGGAAATGCACAGAGGACTGTGTGTCTCGCAAGACGATCCAGGTATTTCCTAACCGGAAACCTTGGATGAATTAAGAGGTCAAATCCCTTTTGAAGGCTAGAGCTGCGGCTTTTAGGTCCTAGAGCTGCGGCTTTAGGTCCAGGGATACCAGTTGCTACACGGAATCCAGGCGTGAACTCCGGAAAGCCATTAAGGGCGCCAGGAGGCAATATCGAGCCAAGCTGGAAGCCTAGGTTAACCAGAGGGATGCCGGTAGACTATGGCAGGGTCTAAATAAGATCACTGGGTGCAAAGAAAAGGCTGGGAATATCAATAACTGTGGCTCTTCTCTTCCTGATGAACTTAACGTATTCAACGCAAGATTTGAACAGAAGAGGGGCGTCCCGCTCCCTCCAGATCAACCGGACCTGGTGGCATTGAGATTTATTGTCACTGAGGAGGACGTTAGAAGGGCCTTCCCGAAGATAAATCCAAGGAAGGCGACAGGCCCAGATGGCATCCCGGGACGGGTACTCCGGGCCTGTGCAAGCGAGCTAGCTGGAGTGTTTGCTGACATCTTCAACTGCTCCTTGCTTCAGTCTAAGATCCCCTCATGTTTTAAGAAGGCAACGATAATCTCGGTGCCGAAGAAGAGCAAGGTGGCATGCCTGAATGACTATAGACCTGTGGCTCTGACATCAATTGCTATGAAGTGCTTCGAGCGATTGGTTATGGCACACATTAACCACAGCCTACCGGTCAACCTCGACGCTTTGCAGTTCACCTACCAGAGCAACAGGTCAACGGCAGATGCCAGCTCTCCTTAGAACACCTGGAGAATAAGGATGCATATGTAAGGCTCCTTTTCATTGATTACAGCTCTGCCTTTAATACCATCATTCCAAATAAACTGATTCCTAAGCTCCGGAACCTGGGCCTTAGTACTCATATCTGCAGCTGGATCTTCAACTTCCTCACAGGCAGGACCCAGCCTGTAAAAATAGGAGACAAGCTCTCCTCTACAGTCACTCTGAGCACTGGTGCCCCACAAGACTTTGTACTCAGCCCCTTGCTGTACTCACTGTACACCCAAGTTTCCATCAAACTCAATATATAAGTTTGCTGATAACACCACAATTGTAGGCCGTATCTCAGGTAATGATGAGTTTGAGTACAGAGAGGAAATTAAGAACCTGGTGGCATGGTGCGAAGACAATAACCTATCCCTCAAAGTCAGCAAGACAAAGGAATTTTTTGTTGACTTCAGAACGAGTAGCGGACCGCATGACCCAATTTACATCTGTGGTGCGCAAGTGGAACAGGTCAAAAGCTTTAAGTTCCTCGGGGTCAATATCACAAATGACCTGACTTGGTCCAACCAAGCAGAGTCCACTGCCAAGAAGGCCCACCAGCGCCTCTACTTCCTGAGAAAGCTAAAGAAATTTGGCCTGTCTCCTAAAACCCTCACTAATTTTTATAGATGCACCGTAGAAAGCATTCTTCTAGGGTGCATCACAACCTGGTATGGAAGTTGTCCTGTCCAAGACCGGAAGAAGCTGCAGAAGATCGTGAACACAGCCCAGCACATCACACAAACCAATCTTCTATCCTTGGACTCACTTTACACTGCACGCTGTCGGAGCAGTGCTGCCAGGATAATCACGGACATAACCCACCCAGCCAACACATTTTTCGTCCTCTTCCCTCCGGGAGGAGGCTCAGGAGCTTGAAGACTCGTACGGCCAGATTTGGGAACAGCTTCTTTCCAACTGTGATAAGACTGCTGAACGGATCCTGACCCGGATCTGGGCCGTACCCTCCAAATATTCGGACCTGCCTCTCGGTTTTTTTGCACTACCTTACTTCCTATTTTTCTGTTTTCTATTTATGATTTATAATTTAAATTTTTAATATTTACTATCGATTTGTACTCCAGGGAGTGCGAAGCGCAGAATCAAATATCACTGTGATGATTGTACGTTCTAGTATCAATTGTTTGGTGACAATAAAGTATAAAGTAAAGTATAAGTTTCTCAGATTTTTGGATTTTCTCTCCATTTAGAAAATAGTCTACACATTTTTTTCTACTACCAAGGTGCATAACCATGCATTTTCCAAAATTGTATTTCAATTGCCACTTTCTTGCTTATTCTCCTAAGTCCTTTTGCAGCCTACCTGTTTCCTCAACACTACCTACCCATCCACCAATTTTCATATCATCTGCAAACTGGCAACAAAGCTATCTATTCCATCATCTAAGTCATTGATATACAGCATAAAGTGAAGCAGTCCTAACACTGATCCCAGTGGAACACCACTAGTCTCTGGCAGACAACTAGAAAAGGATCCTTTTATTCCCACTCACGGCCTGCTACCAATCAGCCATTAATGATATAACCCATAATTAATTATTTAAACAAAGAATGTTTAATCAACAATATATTTACAATATTACTCAAATATTACTGAAATATTAAATATACACCATCATTGCTAATCAAGAACCTATTAATCTCCAGTGTAAACAGGCCTTTCCAGAGCAACGAGCCCGTGCTGCCCAATTACATCCATGTGACCAAATAACTTACTAACCTGCACATCTTTGGAAAGTGAGAGAAAACCATTACACACAGAGGAAACCCACACAGTCATGGGAAGGATGTACAAGCTCTTTCCACACAGCAGTGGATTTGAACCTAGGTCATTGGTGCTGTAATAGCATTACTCAAACCACTATGTTACCATGCCAACCAAATTTTGTTGAATTGGATACTGGGTTCCAGAGGTAAAAGGGCAGAATAAAAAATTATGTTCTTCCAAGTTCATTTGTTAAGTGGCTGGTAACTATGATGCATTGAAGGGAGGATACTGGTGAGTTAGTGCAAATACTACATGATGTCTTGTACAACTTTATGGAAAGATCAGAAATATTTTTATTAACAAGTGATTGCAGTGAGAACAGTTTGAAAAGATATATAAAGGCAAATTTATTCCATAGTGTCCTGTGCCGTTCTTTGGGAAAGTGAATAGTTTGTTTATTTACTCTTTTTTTGGAAAATATTCCAGTAATTTTCCTGTATGTTCAGCTGTATCTGCCTTTTCCATACAGTGAACTGTCACACAACATGGACTGATATCGGACATTTCTCTATCGTATGTCACTTGTAATTCTTTAACCCTAATATAGTGTGCTTTAACCCTAATCCTACCACATAACACCTTTCTGCATACCTCGACACGGTTTTATCCCCCCCTTGTTCAATCCCTTCCTACCTATGTTCGTGACACTTCTCACGCTCTTAAACTTTTCGATGATTTTAAGTTCCCTGGCCCCCACCGCTTTATTTTCACCATGGATGTCCAGTCCCTATATACTTCCATCCTCCATCAGGAAAGTCTCAAAGCTCTACGCTTCTTTTTGGACTCCAGACCTAATCGGTTTCCCTCTACCACCACTCTGCTCCGTCTAGCGGAATTAGTCCTTACTCGAAATAATTTCTCCTTTGGCTCCTCCCACTTCCTCCAAACTAAAGGTGTAGCTATGGGCACCCGTATGGGTCCTAGCTATGCCTGCCTTTTTGTTGGCTTTGTGGAGTAATCTATGTTCCGTGCCTATTCTGGTATCTGTCCCACACTTTTCCTTCGCTGCATCGACAACTGCATTGGCGCTGCTTCCTGCACGCATGCAGAGCTCGTTGACTTTATTAAATTTGCCTCCAACTTTCACCCTGCCCTCAAGTTTACCTGGTCCATTTCCGACACCTCCATCCCCTTTCTAGATCTTTCTGTCTCTGTCTCTGGAGACAGCTTATCCCCTGATGTCTACTATAAGCCTACTGACTCTCACAGCTATCTGGACTATTCCTCTTCTCACCCTGTCTCTTGCAAAAACGCCATCCCCTTCTCGCAATTCCTCCGTCTCCGCCGCATCTGCTCTCAGGATGAGGCTTTTCATTCTAGGACGAGGGAGATGTCCTCCTTTTTTAAAGAAATGGGCTTCCCTTCCTCCACTATCAACTCTGCTCTTAAATGCATCTCCCCCATTTCATGTACATCTGCTCTCACTCCATCCTCCCGCCACCCCACTAGGAATAAGGTTCCCCTGGTTCTCACCTACCACCCCACCAGCCTCCGGGTCCAACATATTATTCTCCGTAACTTCCGCCACCTCCAACGGGGTCCCACCACTAAGCACATCTTTCCCTCCCCCCACCCCCGCTTTCCGCAGGGATCGCTCCGTATGGGACTCCCTTGTCCATTCGTCCCCCCCATCCCTCCCCATTGATCTCCCTCCTGGCACTTATCCTTGTAAGCGGAACAAGTGCTACACATGCCCTTACACTTCCTCCCTTACCACCATTCAGGGCCCCAGACAGTCCTTCCAGGTGAGGCGACACTTCACCTGTGAGTCAGCTGGGGTGATATACTGCGTCCGGTGCTCCCGATGTGGCCTTTTATATATTGGCGAGACCCGACGCAGACTGGGAGACCACTTTGCTGAACACCTACTCTCTGTCCGCCAGAGAAAGCAGGATCTCCCAGTGGCCACACATTTTAATTCCACATCCCATTCCCATTCTGACATGTCTATCCACGGCCTCATCTACTGTAAAGATGAAACCACACTCAGGTTGGAGGAACAACACCTTATATTCCGTCTGGGTAGCCTCCAACCTGATGGCATGAACATTGACTTCTCTAACTTCCGCTAATGCCCCACCTCCCCCTCGTACCCCATCCATTATTTATTATATACACACATTCTTTCTCTCTCTCCTTTTTCTCCATCTGTCCCTCTGACTATACCCCTTGCCCATCCTCTGGGCTTCCCCCCCCCCCCTTTTCCTTCTCCCTGGGCCTCCTGTCCCATGATCCTCTCGTATCCCTTTTGCCAATCACCTGTCCAGCTCTTGGCTCCATCCCTCCCCCTCCTGTCTTCTCCTATCATTTTGGATCTCCCCCTCCCCCTCCAACTTTCAAATCCCTTACTCACTCTTCCTTCAGTTAGTCCTGACGAAGGGTCTCAGCCTGAAACGTTGACTGCACCTCTTCTGAGAGATGCTGCCTGGCCTGCTGCGTTCACCAGCAACTTTGATGTGTGTTGCTTGAATTTCCAGCATCTGCAGAATTCCTGTTGTTTACATCACACCTTTGCTAGCTCTTAAACATTAAATCCTAGTACAGGAGAGCCTCAAGTCTGAAAGTCTCATCCCAGGAAACTCAATAATACTCTGCTGCAACCTTCCCCTCATGACATAGCCCACCAAGGTCTTTGCACTCCTTTCAGTTCTGACTCCCTGCATTTTTCCAATTTACCACCATTAGCTGTCACATCTTCACTGATTAATGGCCCAGATTCTAAAATTTACCCCACAACTATGCTTTTCTTCCTCTCTCCAATCTCCACCTTCCCCTCTCCCTTCCTCTCTCCCTCCCTCTCTCCATCTCTCCCCATCCCTTCCTCCATCTCTCCCTCTCACCCCCTCCTTCCTTCTCTCCTCCCTCTCCCTTCCCCCCTCCTTTCCCTCTCTCTCGCTCCCCCTTTCCTTCCCTGTCCCTCTCTCTCCCCCTCTCTCATTCTCTCCTTCCTTCCCTCCCTCTCTGTCTCTTTGAATGTGTCCAAGTTTGACCTATGTTAATACTATGCTGAGTAGCTCAAAGTCAAATTTTGTCTGATAATGTTTTTGTGAATCACCTCAGGATATCAAAGGTGCAGTATACCAATGAAGCTTATTAGTTTGAAATATACAGCTTTTCATTAAGTTTTTTTCATGTGTGGGCCAGCAAGCAGGCCACAAAATAATGCTGAGCTTTCCTTTATCTCATCTCCATTTGATGAGTCTAGCAAAACCATGAGTTGCTACTACATCATAAAGACAATTCACCATTACCTGTCACCACATAGTGGTTGGGTGTATAGGAAATCCACATACAGGGGGTTTAAATTAGTCACAGTCTCATTTTAACTTAGAGAAAACCCAACAGTTGACACAAAAAATACCCAACCCTTCCTTCATATGACTTGAACCTTAGATTGGTTGAGTTCTTTGAGTTAGTTCAGGAATAAGCGTAGCATAATTGTACAAAAATAGGCCCTCCTTTCTCATTTAAAACCCATTCAGTCGATTGGAAGGCCCTGCCTCGATAAGATCAATTTCAGTGGAAGTCAAAACCCCATCTCAATAGGATTAAATTTTTGTGATTGCAAAATAGTCCCTGTCCGTTGCCCTTTCTGCACATGTACAGGATGTGAGTGTTTGTCAGTGGAGACATGACCTTTAAAGACCCATTTTTGCATAGTAAGCTCTTTAGTCACGTGTTCTTGCATTACATGAAACCTTTTGAGCTACACTATAGCCTACTGCTGCATATAATAAAAGAGGTAGACCATAAGATCCTAAACGGAGGAACAGAATTAGACCAAATCCGCTCTGCTGATCCATCATAGTTGATTTGTTATCTCACTCAATCCTATTCTCCTGTTTCTTCCTCTTATCCTTTGATGTCCTTACTAATCAAGAAACTATCAACCTCTGCTTTAAATATAGCCAATGACTTGTCCTCCACAATTGTCCATGACAATGAATTTCACAGAATCATCACGCTCTGGCGAAAGATATTCCTCCCCATCTCTGTTCTAAAGTGTCCTTATGTCCTTATGTCTAAAATCAGTAATAAATGTTTTTAAGGAGGAAAGTTAGGTAAAGAAGTTTTGTGAGAGAGACTTAGAAAAGGTACTTGCTTTATTCATCTTTAATGAAGGTTTTGGTCTAGAGTTCCATAGTGGGCATTGGAGGGTTGGAAGTTCATGGGGGTGGGCAGGGAAGGGATTACGTATGGTCTTTGCAGATCCAGATTGGAAGTGAATTGGTTCTGTGCCATTTGCAGGCCATGTCAACTGAGGGGTTAGGGTAGGGGAACTGTGGGTGGCTCAGACCAGTAGAGAAACACGTTGGAGACTTGATGATTGAAATTGGTTGGACAATGGGTTTAATATCAATTGGTCCAATTTGAGACCTTTGTTGGAAAGGGATGGAGATTGCAGATTGCTAGATTGAGGTGTTTGGATGCATTAGGGTTGGTCACTTGTTCATATGGTCGGGGCTGAATGATGCAGTCCTATAAAGACCTGAAGAGTAAGAGTTATTTTGAGATGAGCTTAGTGGGTGTTATTGCAAGAATGCCCAACAATGATTGCTCATGCAATCCTATTCTAACTTGTCCTGCAATAGACTTACACTCAGTGGCCACTTTACTAGATACATCTGTACACCTGCTCATCGATGAAAATATGTAATCAGACAATCACGTGGCTGCAATTCAATGCATAAAAGCATGCAGACATAGTCATGAGTTTCAGTAGTTGTTCAGACCAAGCATCTGAATGGGGTAGAAATATAATCTAAGTGGCTTTGCCTAAGGAATGATTGTTGGTGCCATTCAGGGTGGTTTGATTATCTCCGAAACTGCTGATCTACTAGGATTTTCCGTACAGTAGTCTCAACAGTTTATGGAGAATGGATGCAAAAAGCAAAAAAAAATCCAGAGGAGAATGGCCAGACTGGTTCAAGCTGACAAAGGTGATAGTAACTCAAATGACCATACATTACAACGTTGGTGCACAGCAGAGCATTTCTCAATGTACATGTCATACCGTGAAGTGGAGGGCTGCAGCAGCAGAAGACCACAAACATACATTCAGTGGCTGCTTTTTTATGTACTGTAGATACCTGATAAAATGACCACTGAGTGTAAAAGCGTAATGTACCAGAGTTACCAAATCTTGACGCACATCTGGCATGGACAGTGCATTCGTTTTCTTTGTGTGAGTTACAATGAGCAGTGCATGGTTGAATTTCCAGCATGGTGGAATGGGTATTACCGGTTTTACTCTGCAACATGAACACTGTCAATTGCATTCTGCTGAAATAAACACTTTGTTGGTTATTTTGTCCTTGTTAGAGGGAATATCAGGAAGCATTTCTCCCATAAATTTCAGTGGGAAATCAGAATTCTCCTCTAAATAGTTGTTGATGCTAGTGGCAATTGGAGCTCTGTTGGATAAAACCGTCAAGCTGAATGAAATTCAGGTCAGGCACAATCTACTGAATTGCAGAATAAACTTGAGGGGCTTATTTTTGCATTCCTCATAAATTTGAGAATATTTCCTCTAAGTTGTAATCTCATTGATATCTTTAAAGCAGATTGTTGATTTGTGCTCATTTTTGTGTTGTGAACTTGTGCACACTGCCCTGACTGTAGGATCTGGCTGGAAGAATATTCTACATTATGTTCATTTGAAGTCAAAACCAAGTTCAAAGGATGAAATAGCAGTGTGCAAACCAACTTAGTTACTCAGTCCCTTCTGTGGCCAGGCAATGATTTACCAGCCTTAGGTAGGTTTTATTCCAGTACTCGTTTGCAGCTAATGTGCTAGCTTGATGTAATGAGAATCGTAAAATTAAAGATGCTGATTTTGGCATCTTTGGAATGTAATTTATGCTTGTGTCGGGGAAAGTGCTGAGCCTGTTTTTATCTCCTGCGTCTGGATTAATCTATCCCACAGTTTGAGCCGCCTCATTTGATCAATTTTATTTACAATTACAAAAAGCCCACAACACTTGGATCTTGTGCCTCATAAGGATTTTAGACCTAAAATATTAGATCAAAATATAAACAAGTTGTAAAAGCTGGAGAGAAAAGTGGAGGACAATAATTAGTTGATGCATTTCCAGGGAATATACTGTAATTGGAATAGAGGGCCTGAAGGGTTCTTTGGCAAGAGTTTAGCAATATAGTGCAGTGGGGGTGTAACTTTTCAACTGAGCTTCCTTCACATCAGATGACTGATTAAATGAACATTATGAACCAGAGACAACACTGGCAAATTTATTTTATTTTGTTTCATTTAATGATACAGTGTGGAATAGACCCTTCCAGCCCTTTGAACCGTGGCACCCAAAATCCTCTGATTTAACTCTAGCATAATAACGGGACAGTTTACAATGACCAATTAACCTACCAAGCAATACGTCTTCGGACTGTGGGAGGGAACCAGAGCACCCCCAGAAAACCCACACATTCCATGGGGAAGACGTACAGACTTGTTATAGATGACGTCCATACAGAGTCTATAGAAGTGAGGGAAAAAAAAGGCATCAAATTGAATTGACTTTATTTCTTATACCTTTCACATACATGAGGAGTAAAAATCTTTACATTAAGTCTCTGGCTAAACATGCAATGTGCAATTTATAGTCATTTGTAATAAATAGTATGTACCCATGGACCCTGTACAGATTACAGAGGAAGATCTGTTGCCACACTGAGGCAAATCAGGGTGGATAAATCCCCAGGGCCTGACAAGATATTCCCCTGGACTCTATGGGAGGCAAGTACAGAAATTGCAAGGGCCCTCACAGAGATATTTAAAACATCCTCAGTGATAGGAGAGGTACCAGAGGATTGGAAGATGGCCAATGTTGTTCCACTGCTTTAAAAAGGCTCTAAACATAAACCAGGAAATTATAGGCTGGTGAGTCTGAAATCAGTTGTGGGAAAGTTTTTGGAAGGTATTCTAAGGGACCAGTTATATAACTATTTGGATAGACATGGACTAATTAAGGATAGTCAGCATGGCTTCATACGTGGTAGGTCGTGTCTAACTAATCTTATAGAGTTTTTCGAGGAAGTTACCAGGAAAGTGGATAGGACCATAAGAGATAGGAGCAGAATTAGGCTATTCAATCCATCAAGTCTGCTCCGCTATTCCATCATGGCTGATCCAGGTTTCACTCAACCCCATACACCTGCCTACTCGCCATATCCTTTGATGCCCTGACTGATCAGGAAACGACCAACTTCTGCCTTAAATATGTGCACATACTTGGCCTCAACCTGAATCTATGGCAGAGCATTCCACAGATTTACAGCTGTCTGGCAAAATAAAAATCCTCCTTACTACTGTTCTAAAGGGTAGTCTCTCAGTTTTTAGGCTGTGCCCTCTAGTTCTGGATACCCCACCATAGGAAACATCCTCTCCACATCCACCCTATCTAGTCCTTTCAACATTTGGTAGGTTTCAATAAGATTCCCTCCCCCTCACCCCCGCATTCTTCCAAATTCCAGTAAGTACAGGCCCAAAGCTGCCAAATGCCCTTCAAATGTTAACCCCTTTGTTCCCAGAATCATCCTTGTGAATTGCCTTGGGATTCTTTCTAATGACAACACATCCTTTCTGAGATAGGAGGCCCAAAACTGTTGACAATACTCCTAGTGTGACCTGACTAGTGTCTTATAAAGTTTCGGCATTATCTCCTTGCATTTATATTCTATTCCCCTCATGCCTTCTTTACCACAGATTTAACCTGTAAATTAACCATCTGGGAATCTTGCACAAGGACTACTAAGTCCCTCTGCACCTCTGATGTTTGAACTTTCTCCCCATTTAGATAGTAGTTCACACTAATGTTCCTATTACCAAAATGCATTATCATACATTTACCAACACTGTATTCCATCTTCCATTTTTTGCCCATTCTACCAGTTTGTCTAAGTCCTGCTGCAATCACGTTGCTTCCTCAGCACTACCTACCCTTCCTCCTATTTTTTATCAACCACAAACTTTGCCACAAAGCCATCGATTCCATTATCTAAATCACTGACAAACAATGTGAAAAGCATTGGTCCCAATACTGACCCCTGAGGAACACCACTAGTCACCGGCAGCCAACCAGAAAAGGCACTCTTTACTCCCACTCGCTGCCTCCTGCCTGTCAGCCATTCATCTATCTATGCCAGTATCTTTCCTGTAATGCCATAGGGTTTTATCTTGTTAAACAACCTCATGCGTGGCATCTTATCAAACGTCTTCTGAAAATCCAAGTAAATGACACCCACTGCCACACCTTTGTCCACCCTGCTTGTTAGTTCCTCAAAGGACACTAACACATTTGTCAGGCAAGATTTCCCTTTACAAAAACTATGCTAACTTTGACTTATTTTGTCATTAATCTTCAAGTTCCTCAAAATCTCATCCTTAATAATAGACTCCAACACTTTCTCAACCACTGACATTGGACTAACTGGCTTTCTTTTGCGTTCCTCCCTTCTTAAAGAGTGGAATGACATTTGCAATCTTCCAGTCTTCTGGGACCATGCCAGAATCAAGTGATTCTTGAAAGATCATGACCAATGCGTCTCTTCGGCAACCTCTTTCAGGGCTCTGGGATGTACTCCACCTTGTCTAGGTGACTTATCCATCTGAAGACCTTTGAATTTACCTAGCACTTTTTCCTTTGTAATAGCAATGGCCACTCACTCCTGCTCCCTGACTCTCACGGACATCTGGCACACTGCTAGTGTCTTCCACAGTGAAAACAGATGCAAAGTACCCATTATGTTCATCTGCTATTTCTTTGGCCCCATTACTACCTCACCAGCATCATTTTCCAGTAGACCAATATCACCACTCACCACCCCCCCCTTACTCTTTATATGACTGAAAAAAAAACTTTCAGTATCCTGCTTTATATTATTGGCTAGTCTTGCTTCATATTTCATCTTTTCCCTTCTTCTAGCTTTCTTAGTTACCTTTCGTTGGATTTTAAAAGCTCCCCTGTCATCTACCCTCCCATGCTACCTTTTATGACCTTCCTTTGGCTTTTATGCAGACCTTAACTTCCTTTGTCAGTCACAGTTGCCTACCCCTGCCATTTGAGAACAACTTCTTCTGTTGGACATATCAATCCTGTGCCTTGTGAACTGTTTCCAGAAACTTCAGCCATCTTTGCTCTGCTGTCATCCCTGCCAGTATCCTCCTCCAATCCACCTCTGCAAGCTCCTCTCTCATGCCTCTGTAATTCCCTTTATTCCATTGGGACACTGATACATCTGATTTATGCTTCTCCTCCTCCAATTGCACTATGAATTCAATCATATTATGATCACTGTCTCCTAAGGGTTCCTTTATGTTAAGCTCCCTAATAAGATCAGGATTATTACATAACATCCAATCTAAGGTGGCCTTTCCTTGAGTAGGCTCATCCACAAGCTGCTCTAAAAAACTATCTCATAGATGTTCAACATATTCCCTCTTTCGTGATCCAACCTCCAACTTGATTTTCCCAATGCCCTTGCATATTGGTCTCCGATTGTAATTGTGTCGTTAGCCTATTATATTCCTTTTCCAACTCCCTTTGTAATCTTAAACCCACATATTGGGAGGCCTATATATGATTCCCATAATGATTTTTTTTACCTTTGCCATTTCTTAACTCCATCCACACAAGATTCAACATTCTCTAACCCTATGTCACCTCTTTCTTAAGGTGTAATTCCATCTCTTACCAACAGAGCCACATCATTGTCTATGCCTTCTTGCCTGTCCTTTCGATACAAAATATATCCTTTGATGTTAAGCTCCCAACTATGCCCTTCTTTCAGCCACGACTCGGTGATGCCCTCAATGTCGTATCCACCAATCTCTAAACGCACCACGACTTCATCCACTTTATTCTGAATGCAAAGTACATTTGTGTACAGCACCTTCAGTCCTGCTTTCTTCACCCTTTTGAATTTTGCCTCTGTGATACAATTTAACTCATTGCTCTGTCTGCATTTGTACCCAGCATTAACCTGTCCTTCCTTACATTCATGTTACACCCATCATCTACTTGAAACCTGCTGTCTCATCCTCAGCTCTATCTTACTGGTTCCTATCCCCCTGCATTATTAGTTTAAAGTACGCCCAACAGCTCTTGGAAATCTTCCCACAAGTATATCGGTCCCCCTTGGATTCAAGTGCAACCTGTCCCTATTGTTCTAGTCCCACCTGTTCCAGAAGAGGTCCCAATTATCCAGAAATCTGAATCCCTGCCCCCTGCTCCAATTCTTCAGCCTCACATTTACATGCCACCTCAGTTTATTCCTATCCTCGCTGTCACATGGCACTGGCAGCAATCCTGAGATTACTACCCTTGAGGTCCTGTTTCTCTGCTTCATTCCTAACTCCCTAAATTCTTTTTTCAGGACCTCCTTCCCATGTCATTGGTACCAATATGTAACACGTCTTCTGGCTGCTCACCCTCCCTTTTCAGTATGAAGGCAAAGCAGTGAATGTTGTCTACGTGGAATTTAATAAGGCATTTGACAAGGTCCCTCATGGGAGGCTGGTCAAGAAGGTTCAGTTGCTTGGCATTCAGGATGAGGTAGTAGCTCGGATTAGACATTGGTTTTGTGGGAGAAGCCAGAGAGTGGTAGTAGAGGGTTGCCTCTCTGACTGGAGGCCTGTGACCAGTGGTATGTCACAACGATCGATGCTGGGTCTGTTGTTGTTTGTTATCTATATCAATGATCTGGATGATAATGTGGTTAACTGATTACCAGGTTTTCGACTGACACTAAGATTTGGGGTTCAGTGGGCAGTGAGGAAGGCTATCTTAGCTTGCAGAGGGATTTACATTAGCTGGAAAAATGGGCTGAAAAATGGCAGATGGAATTTATTGCAGACAAGTGAGAGGTTTTGCATTTGTAATGCCTTGGTTAAGATTTCTACCCCTATGCTGTAGTTATTTCATTTTAGCAGTTTCTACAATAAACAGTGTGTCGTGCTAGTAGTATGTTTTGGTTTCAGCTAAGATAAGAAGCCCTGTTGTTCAGCTTAGGAATGGATGATGGGAGTTGGAGAAAGTGCTAGAGAGAATAGGGCAGAGGGAGATTTGTGACAGATAGTAGTCTGGTTTGTGGCCTTAGGCGTGAGCTGTAGAGCGAGACAGAAGGGAATATATCGCAGGAGAGTCCCCATTGCAAAAAGTGATTTGCAGATGAATGGCTCCAAGGAGGAGGGCCAATACTCATGAGAGAAAGCCAGTTTGTTTGAGATGGACCAAGGGAAGTTTGGATTGTGGTTGGTGCTTCCACACATACCTTAGGTCCAGCACCATAAGTAACAGTTATACCCAGCTTTGGGAGATATGAGCTTCAATAGTTATGTGCACATTTAGACTGGTTTAACTGTAATGGGCCCATTTTTTTCTTTTCTTTCTCTTAATAACTGTTTAATAAAGCTGAAATCAGTAAATATACTTTCTTTATAATTTTATGCGGTGTACGATCTGTTAGTTCTTGATGACTGACAATTGTGTATGGGCAGTATTTGCACAACATTCACTCCAGCTGAGGTTTCTTTAATCGGAACATCATGACATTCCTGTCTGGTTGAACCCCAAATCATACCAACCCAAGATGTGTATTGTTTGTGAAAGCTGGCCTGCTCACCACTGAGTCATGTAGCTGTAGCAGAGGCAGCTTTCGAGCCAAGTTTGCGTATGAGAATGACGAGGGGGTAACACACTTCGGTAGGATCGAAGCTGTGAATGGTAGGGGACTGAGGAGTGTGGTAGAACAAAGGGATCAAAGGATAGATTGAATAGGTTAAGACTGTATTCTTTAGAATGTAGAAGTTTGAGAGGAGATTTGATAGACGTATTTAAAATTATGAGGGGTATAGATAGGATAAATGCAAGTAGGCTTTATCCACTGAGATTGGGTGGGCCTACAACCAGAGGTCATGTGTTAAAGGTGAAAGGTGAGAGGTTAAGAGGAAGATGAGGGGAAACTTCTTCACTCAGAGGGTCACGAGAATGTGGAATGAGCTGCCAGTACAAGTGGTGCAAAGGGAGCTTGACTACAATCTTTAAGAGAAGTTTGGATAGATATATGGATGGTAGGGGTATGGAGGGCTATGGTCCTGGTGCAGGTCAATGAGGGTAGACAGTCTAAATGGTTTTGGCATGGACTAGATGGGCTGAAGGGCCTGTTTGCATGCTGTACTCTCTTTGACTCTATGACATCAGAAGTGAACTCCAAACTCCAACACCACAAGCTGTAATAGCATCATGCCAACCACTACACCACTGTGTGGTGTAGACTCCCTCCTAACTCCACAGATTCCTGCTGTTAAAATAACATGCTCACAAGAAACTAGAGCTCTCAGTCTCTGTACTTTATAGATTGAGAAGGATCCATGGTGGAGATATGCTTGTTTCAGTCAACTGGAATTGATCTGAATGTGAACATAGGTACATGTTATCTCCTTAAAGATTGATGGATCTTGCCATTAATCACTATGTTCCTCTTTTCATAGTTTATATTTATTGGGAAAAGATCCAAAGAATTTATTGAGCATTTGGATCGAAGTTAAGAAAGAAAATTAGGATAAAATGGAAAGTCGAATTGAGGCTTAGGAAGGAGTAACTTACAGAGACAGTTATACAGAATTATTTTTAAGGCATGTTTATGTGTACTGCAGGAAGAATGTGTGAGAGAAGAAAGGGAGAATCACTAAATATATTTCATGTTCATGTGCCCATGGATATACTGTGTACTTTAGACCTGCAGTCATGGAACACACCAATGTCATCTAGTAGCTTAGCAGTACCATGCCTGTCTCTGTCACCTGGTTATAAGTTGGAATCCTACTCAGAGGCATAAAATTTGAGATCAATAATCCTGTGCGCTTCATGTGAAACAGTGTTGTATTGGAGAAAGTAACTGAAAACTAGGTGGATTTAAAAGATCATGTTGAAGTATTGTCAAGGAGAACAGAGTGTCCTGACCAGCATATATCCTTTGATCAAGGTTTCTTAAAAAGAAATACAAGTAATCTGGTAAATATCATGTTGTTGAGTAACTCACCTAGAAATTAATTCCCAGTTTTGTAAGATCTAGCAGCAACAATGCATTGTACTTGGGCTCTGAAATTCAGTTCCGTTTAAGTCAATTGGACAAGACTATACATCATATTCAGTACTACCAACCTGAGATGAATTTCTAGGGAGTGCTCAAATTGTGACTACACTTTGAAAAGTACTTCAGTGGCAGCCTAACAACTTGGGAAGACTGAGAGAATGAAAAGCAAGGTATATGTTGCTCTTTTTTTCATATATGACTAAATCTCCAGCAGCAACATATTCGAGTTTTGTCTTTGGCAAATTATAATAAGAATAATATGTCAAGCAACATCTATGGGGAGAGAAACACTCTAATGATTCAGGCTGACCGCTTGTTGTCAGGATTCAGGAAAGTTAGCAACTAAATATGTGTAAAGTAGAAGAGAAGTGGAAGGGGAAACAAAGGATGTGTCTGTGATTGGGTGGAGACACAGAGAGCCTGAATGGCATTAATCATGTTATTGCTGGTCTTCACCATTCTCTCTTACCTGGCACCACCAACATGTCACAGCATCATCTTCCCATCTTACCGTAAATCTATGCAAGTCTGGTTTGAGTGCAATTGTGAACTTCCCTTTCCCTCTGGGCTAGAGAATTCTAAGATTCATTGCTCACAAAGAGAATAAATTTCTCCCTTTTTTCAGTCCTTAAGCATCTCCCTATTCTGAGACTGTGACTGTGACCCTTGATTCTGGACTCTTTAGGTAGAGGAATCCTCCCTGCCTCTACCCAATCAAACAAGAATCTTGTTCTACTTTGGGTCTGAGATGGAACAGAAAAGATTGTCATTATATATCAAAATGTACCAAAAGGGGTGAGATTGAGGAGATGATGGACTGATGGAACTATGTCACTGTAATACAGTTAAAACCTTTCAATCAACTGGTCGATGCCAACCACAGAATCCTTCCTGCTCATCCCAATTTCCCACATTTGCCCTCTTACCCTCTAATTCCCCTCTCTTTCATGTATCTACCCATATGTCTCTTAAATGTTGCAAATGGACTCACCTTGCCCACATATGTCTTCAAGATTGAGGTGGGCAGGGAGTAAAGATGGGAGGAATGAATAAATGGAGTAGAAAACTAGATGGATTAGTGAGGGAGGTGGGGGAGGAAAGCACCAGGGAGATGTGGATTACCTGGAAGTAGATGGGTGTATGAGTTGTGAAAAGAATGCAGAGCGCCTCCAATGTGATTTTCAGGAGTTGAGGATATGGGCAACTGCATGATAGATGCAGAGAGGATAAAAAGAGGAAGGCAGGTACCCTTATGAACAGCATTAGATTGGGAAAGGAGGTGATGCAATGAAAAATATAGGTCCTTCTGCATCATTTGCTGAAAACAGGTGAAGTAGTTAATTAAGAAAGCATATTGTATGCTGGCTTTTATGGTAAGAGAGTCTAAGTGCAGGAACAGGAATGTCTTTCTCATTTATACATGACCTTGGTGTGTGCAATTTTAGTCTCCTTATTTATGGATGTTCTTGCCATGGACAAAGTGCAGTTTTGCTTCCCTTTCCAAAAAATTATGGACTTACTTCAAAAGGAAAATGCAGAGAAGGCTCACCAGATTGAGTCTTGGGATGCAGAACTGATGTCTGAAAAGAGCTTGAGTTTGGAAGAATGCAAAGGGATCTTAAAGTGGACTGCGCAGCCAATGAAGTAAGGACATTTTTGTTATTTTTTATTATATTCTAAATTATAAACTCTGTATTCTGAATAGGTTGAGCGAGCTAGGGTTTTGCTCTTTGGAGCGAAGGAGGATAAGAGATGACCTGATAGACGTGTACTAGATGGAAAGAGGCATAGATAGATAGAACATCCAGAGATGGTTTCTCAGTGTGGAAATGGCTAATACCAGGGGCATAGTAGTTGGAGGAAAAGATAGAGGAGATGACAGAGGTAAGTTCTTTACACAGAGAGTAGTGGATGCGTGGAAAGCCCAACCAGGGATGGCAATAGACGGAGATATATGAGGGGAAATTAAGTAAGACATTTTAATATAGAAAAATGGAGGGCTTTGTTGGAGGGAATGGCTAGATTTATCTTAGAATAGGCTGAAAGATCAACGTAACATCATGGCCCAAAGGGCTTGTACTGTGCTATTGTGTTCTATGTTCTAAAGAGAGTTCCAGCCTTGTTCAATGCTTTCTCAAACAAAAGACATGCCATATCAGGAACCAGGAACTCAGCTGGTGAATCTTTGCTGCGCTCCCTTTTATAGAAATAAATCAATTTCTTTTTCAGAAAGAAGACCTAAACTGCACACAATTCTGCAGGCTTTGTTGGACTACACCCTTTCTCAGGTTACTCAGACCTTCTTTTATTTGCCTTGCTAACTCAGTGATGGGCCCACACGTTAGCTTTCAGTCAGTTGTGTACTACAGTCCCCAGGTCCTTTTCAACTTAAGCATCTCCCAATGTTTAGTCACTTTCTGTTCTTTTTACTGAAATAGTTAACTTCACATTTTCCATCACCATATTCAATCTGCCTTGTTGTTCAGCTTGTCTGTCTCCCTAGAAGTCTCCTTGCAATCCTCATTGCCACTCACAATATATGCACTTGACCAAGGTTGTAATCACCAGAAGCCTTAGCTAATGGCTCAGTCATGTGTTTATGAAAGCCGGAACAGATTACAGTAGTATCTTGAATACATTTCCTCAGGTTTGCTTCTTTTGATAATGATTGCTCTTTTGCTTTTTATTGGTGCTACATATAATGAATCACGGCAGTTGGCTCTGGTCTTATCCCATGGCTGTGCAAATGAAGTTACTAATGCTGAATTCTTGTTTCCTAGTGCAATGTGTTCCAGTTGGCCCTGGTGGAGAAACATTTTCTCAGTAATGCAATTAGAAAATAGCTCTTTATAATCAAGTTTATAGTTTGCTGCATCGAGTATTGAGCAAATCCCAAGCTATCTGCATGCATGTCCAAAAAGGAGAAGGCTCTTTCTGTTGCTGTTAGAGGGCTGGTTGTGATGGGTTATAACCTTTTAACTTTCACATGAATACTCTGTGGATCACATATTCAAAGACTGGTGATACCACTTAATGAAATTTTTCAAATCTTTTTATTGGGGATTTTCTGTTTGTGTAGGAGATTCATTCTTTTTGCCATGGTATGATAAATCTAGGAACTGCAAACCTTTATTTAATAAGCAGTTTTAAAATTATGTGAAAATTATGAATGTCACAAAACAAGTTTGCTTTGGTCTTGTTGGGGCTTTGATGCAGTGGAACCCTAGTCTGAAAACAACTTACAAGAATATATCCGAATGGAACGCCCGTAGATCTGAAAATGGACTACCTTCTCACAGTAACAGCAATCAATGGCTTTGTTTGTTTTAGTTGTAAAATATCACTACCTTTGGCCTGATTATACATTAAACTGGAATTTTTTTTATCCAGTAATACTTGGCTTCTGAGCTCTATTGGGATCTGTCAGACAATGCAGCAGTTTTCAAATGTGGTGCACAAAGCTATTTGCAGAAATAGAGTCCACTTAATTAGAAGCATTTTCATTGTAATTTATGGTTTCCTCATTATCCATCTCCCATTCTGTCTTCTGACAGGTTTTCAAAGGGTCTAGCTCTAAACTTTCACTCCTTCACAAAGGGATTTGGATCATGAATAGAAACCCTTTTCAAGCTGAACATAAAAAAAACTATGATTTTAAAAAATCCTTCTGCCTTTTATGGTGGATTTCTTCTAGGATTGCAGTCTACAGATTTGTGAAAATTATCGATGCTTGAATCCTTGAAGCTTTTACTCACGTTGTATCAGAAAAGGAGAGAAATTGGCGGTCAGAATTTCCCTTGAAACCTTTTTTTCTGAAATTCCTGCCTCTCCCTCCTGCCTTGGCTCAGAAGTGACAAAGTAGCCCTCCGTCAAAGTAACCCCTCGTTTGGGCTTGTTCAATTATGCCTGATTGCTCCCTCTCTCAGCTCTGAAGCCTTTGCTGCTTCTGGTATATAAAAATCTGTGCATCTTGCCATTCAGATTTTCAGTCAGCTCTTCAGCCCTGAGGGTGCCACAGCGGTTAATGCCACACATTTACACCTCGGGGTGACAGATTTCAGAGTTCAATTCTGTCATCATCTGTAAAGCGATTGTACATCTTCTCTATGGAATGTGTGAGTTTTCTCTGGTTCTTCGGTTTCCTCCCACAGTCCAAAGACCTGCTGGTTAGTAGGTTAATTGGTCATTTAATTTGTCCCATGATTAGGCTAGGGTAAGATCAGGGATTGCTGAACAGTGCAGCTCAAAGGGTCAGAAAGGTCTATTCTGCACTATAATTCTAAATAAAATAAAAATAAAATACTGATCAGGGAGAAAGTTCCTGATTTCTTTTGGGCTTTGGGCTTCCAGACATTGCCTTTGTTTTCCCTGGAGAATAATGCATCATTAAATCGGAATCTCCTGTGCTCTCCCCAAAAGAAATCATGTTTCACTCTCTGCACTATCAGTTCAAGCTGAGCATCTCGTTTTGATTAAACTTTGAATGCAACTCAGTCACTGTAACCTGGGTTTGCGATCTAACTCTTTCAACCAGAGTAGGTTCTTGGTGTTGATTCTCAGGGCCAATATGCACCTGATGCGTTTCAATGCCGGGATGGAATCTTCTCTCCAAAGAGAGGCAGTCTGACGTGTGGAGGGTAGAAATATTCAAACTTGTGGGATGTAAGAATATGAAATGTTTTGCCACACACTGAGTGAATGTGTCAGGGGCCATTTCACATTGAGGGTGGGCTGCTTCATGCAGAGAGATACAGGAGGGTGCCAGGAGGAGTTTAAAGATGGTAGTTGTGTGAGAATAAATGGTCTATTTCTGACGTGTTAATACTTACAAAATACTGGTAGAACACACCTGGTCAGGAAGTATCGATGGTGTGGATTAAACAGGTAATGTTTCAGGTCAACACTCACTAAATGCTGACTGAACTCAAGTCAGGCAGCATCTATGGAAATTAAGAAACAGTCAACATTTCAGGTCAAGACTCTTTGTCAGGACTGGAAAGGAAGGTGGAAGAAGGTGGGGAGGAGGGGAAGGAGGACAAGCTCGAAGGTGATAGGTGAAGCCAGATAGATGGGGGAGGGGAGATGAAGTGAGATGCTGGGAGGGGATAGATGGAAAAATTAAAGGGTTGGAGAGGGAGTAATCTGATCGGAGAGGAGAGTGTACCATGGTTTAAAGAGAAGGAGCGGGAGACCCGGGGGAGGTATCAGACAGGTAGGAAAAGGTGTAAGAGACCAGAGTGGGGAAATGAGGGAAGGGGGAGAGAATGAGTGACAGGAGAAATTTATCTTCGTGCCATCAGAGTGGAGGACAGCTAGCTGGAATATGAGGTGTTGTTCCCCCAATCTGAGAGTGGCCTCATCAAGGCAGAAGAGGAGGCCATGGACTGACATGTTGGAATTGAAATAGGGATAGTTGAAAAGGTTGGCCAGAGGGAAATTCTACTTGTTGCAGATGGAGCTGAGGTGCTCGATGAAGTGATCCCCAATCTACATCATGCTCACCAATGTAGAGGAGGCCGCCCCGGAGCACTGGACACAATAGACGACCCCAGCAGGTTCACATGTGAAGTGTTGCCTCACCTGGAAGGACAATTTGGGCCCTGAATGAGGGTAAGAGAGGAGGTGAATGGGCAGGTGTAGCACTTCTGCTGCTTGTAGGAATGATGATGTTTCTAAACTGGGTGTTCACCTGGATTTCCTGCATCTGCTGGATCACTTGTGTTTATGATTTGATCTTTCAGGCCAAGAATCTTCATCAGGACTGGAAATGAAGAGTGAAGAAGCCAGAATAAATAGGTGGGGGAGGTGAAGGAGCATAAGCTGGCAGGTGATAAGTAAAACTTAGTGAGAGGGGAAGGAAGATGGATGGGGAGAGGGGAAAAAATGAGCAACTGGGGTGTGATAGGTAGAAAAGGTGAAGAACTGAAGAAGAAGAAGAAGAAGAAGGAATCTGATAGGAGAAAAGAGTGAAGAATGGAAGAAAGGGAGTAGGAAGGGTACCAGAGGTCATGATGGGCAGGTGAGGAGAAGAGAAAGGGCGAAAAGATGACCAGAATGGGGAATGGGAAAAGAAAGAAGAGAGAGGGAGGAGAAGTCGAGAAATCAGTTTCATACCACCAGTTTGGAGACTGCACACTTCGTGCGTGTTGCTTAATGGCTGCAACATTTGCAGAAGCTCTTGTGTTTATCAATAATGTTTATGATCATTTAATGATTCAATTGCTATCTCTTATCTTGTAATTAAGCCAAAGAAACCCATTTCTTAGGGAATGGTGGGAAAAAAATGTCACGGAATCTAAGTACACTGAAAGAGATGTATGAATTCTCTGTGAGCTCCTGGGCGGGGTGGGGGGGGGGTGTAGTTACACACTTATGAATTTCTTTGTAAGTTCCGAGAGAGGAGTTATGCATGTATGAATATCCTTGTCAGCTCCTGACGGGGGAGTTACTCCTGTTTGAATTTCTTTGTGAGCTCCTGGGGGGGGGGGGGGGCGGTTACACATGTATGAATACCTTTGTGCCAGTTCTTGGGGGAGGGACAAGCTAATCAGATCTATTCCACTGCTCCTTTTCCTGAGCTCTGAGCTTTGTTTTGTTTCCTCATCTGGACCTTTCACCTTTGCAGAACACTGCCATTCAGGCCATCTGGGTACCCTGAACATCACTTTGCTGTCACTTTAGTTCTCCACCCCCCTCCCATTCCCATTCCAATGAAGCCAGTGTGAGGTTTGCCCGTAACTTTCCAACTGTGCATATGATATCCTCAGCTCTCAACACCATATTCAACAATTTTTCAGCATTATCAGGATAGGCCGTTTCCCAGAAAAGGTCCCCTCTAATTTTAACTCAGTCTTTCTCTCTTCACTGGTACTGCTAGATATTTTCAACATTTTCTGTTTTTATCTTGGATTTCCAATATAGACAGTAATTTGCTTGTAGACATGTTAACCTAACATCAGTGATGGGAACAATGCTGACATCAGTGATTGGAAGTGGTAACCAGGTTTCTGGAAGATAATGATAGATTTGGGCTGTCAAACATCAATGTTTGTAAAGGAATCTAAGTCTGTAAAGGTACTTTGTCAGGTTTTAACAAGGGAGAATAAGTCAGTGTTGTGTAATAACACTTTGGTAAAATGCCAGGCAAGAGATTATTGAACCCAAATTAGAGCATTTGAGATTGGAGTTTTGAGGTGCTGTGGATTGACAGAAATGAAACAGAGAACAGCAATGAATGCTAGGTGGCTCTGAGGTTAGCAGGGACTGCTTCTTGGACCCAAGTTGTCAATAATTTGGGTAAGAGGATCATAGTTCTCTTTTAGTTCATATTTTCTTATGACATAGAAGGTGTTCCCATTGAAGTGGGCCCATTGAATTTTTGCCTAGCCTCGGAGAGGTCTGTTCGCTCCACCTCACGAATTAACCTATTCACTATTCCACCCTCTCTGAGCACTACCTCACTGGAGTAACTGGTATAACAATAGCCGATCAGCCCACCAACCAGCATGTCTTTCGAATGTGTGATGAAACTGGAGCACCTAGAATGAAATGTAGTCATTAAGATTAAATAGGGGTCAATGGAGCTGTAGTCACACCACATGTCCACATGTCATACCACGTGACACACATGTCCACATGTCATACCACGTGACACGCATGTCCACATGTCATACCACATGACACACATGTCCACATGTCATACCACATGACACGCATGTCCACATGTCATACCACGTGACACACATGTCCACATGTCATACCACGTGACACACATGTCCATATGTCATACCACATGACACGCATGTCCACATGTCATACCACATGACCCACATGTCCACATGTCATACCACATGACACGCATGTCCACATGTCATACCACGTGACACACATGTCCACATGTCATACCACGTGACACGCATGTCCACATGTCATACCACATGACTAATGTTGCACCATGTGGCCGTATGTCTGTGTTGCTCTTGAATTGATGTAATCCAAGTTGGCTGATTTAATAAATCTAGGTGGCAATGTGGGCTGAGAGGAAGATGTAGAGAAAGCTCAAGTGTCCATTCACAAGTTAAAGTGCATGGCAAGGATACGGTAGGTGAAATTCAATGCAGGAAAACTTCGGTTCAATTATTTTCTTCGAAAAAATATAGAAACAAAGTAGTTTGTAAATGGGTACTCAAAGACAAATACTGCCTCTAGGAGACCTGGGTGTCTTTGTACAGAGAGCATATAGGTAAGCAGGCAATTTGAAGGACATCATTGCCTTCTTTCAAAAGTAAATAGATGTTTTGTCCAAATTACGTAGGTGAGACTACTCCTGGAATATTGAATACAAAGTCTGGTCTCCTTACATAAGGAATGATACATTTTGCATAGAGGAAAAGTGGCAAAAGATCACTGTATTGAATCCTGCAAAGATGCTTTGGCTGCGTGAGTTGAAATTCGCAGACTGGGCCAGTATCATGGGGAATTTAGAAGACGGAGAGAACGTGCCATTGAAATTTCTGTGATTTGTGTAGGTGTCATTGAGGTAGATGCAAGGGTGATGTTTCCTCTGTTTTGAACCAGATGTCACAATCTAAGGATGTAGAGTCAGTCATTCAGAACAGCCTGACGAATTCCTTTACCCACCATTTTAACACAGAGTGTGCTGGGTGCATGAAACGTGCAGCTGAGGTGCTCGTAGAGGTGGATGCATTAAGGACATTTAAAGGACTCTTAGGTAGGATCATGGATAAAAAACGAATGGGGAGCTACATGGGAGAGAATGGTTAGATTGTCTTCGAGTAGGTTAAAAGGGCGGCACAACATTGGCGGGCAGAAGAGAATGTACTACGTTGTACTGTTCCATGTTCTATGTTCTGTAACCAAGAGAGCTCTGACCGAGTGTATTCATGACAGGAGCTCACAAAGAATTCATACATCTCCTTCAGTGTGTTTAGATGTGAAGAAAATTAAGGTTATAAGGTTAGTATAGAAAAGTGGCGCCGTGGGAAAGATCCGTCAGGATCTAATTCAGGGACTATATGCCCAATTCTGACTCTGTTTCTTTTGTTCTTTTGCTTAATCTACTTTGCAAAGTTGTTGAATATTCTGCTATTTAAATTTCAGTCCAGAATCTAGCTCACAACACACAGAAAAATTCTTCTATCTCCTCTCTGATATCTTGTTAATCAACTTACACATGTATCTCCAAGGCTATTGGTGACTTGTTCGAAGATATTTAGTCATCACTGACATTTACTGTGTTTTTCCTACTATCTGTGTATGTTCTTTGCCCAACAAAAGCTCACGGAATAATGGTCTGAGATGATCCACACTGATATGATTATACCCTATCAGTCCCACAATACTATGCCAGGCTTGTGAATGCAGAATTCACCCACAATTCAACCTGGGACATTGGAAGTTTGCAAGTTCAAGTAAGATTGCTAAGGATGATATGAAAACTGAGAGTTAATTTCATTCAGGAAAAGTCTGAAGAGTTCAAAGTTCAAAGTAAATTTTATTATTGAAGTATATGTGTACAGTATGTTTCACCATATACTACCCACAGATTAATTTTCTTCTGGGTAGTCACAGCAGGTAAAGAAATACAACAGAATAAATGAAACATAGAAAACCTACAGCACAATTTAGGCCCTTCGGCCCACAATGCTGTGCTGAACATGTACTTACTTAGAAATTACCTAAGGTTACCCATAGCCCTCTATTTTTCTGAGCTCCATGTACCTATCCAGGAGTCTCTTAAAAGACTCTATCGTTTCCGCCTCGACCGCCATCGCAGGCAGCCCATTCCACGCACTCACCACTCTGCATTAAAAACTTACCCCTGACATCTCTCTGTACCTACTTCCAAGCACCTTAAAACTGTGCCCTTTCTATACACAAAAACAAACAACCAATGTGCAAATGAGCATAACCTATGCAAATACAAAATAACAATAAATAAAGAAATAATATGGAGAACATGGGCTGTAGAATCTTTGAAAGGTCCTAGTGCTGGAGCGAGTAAAATTAGCCCCTCTGGCTCAAGACCCTGATGGTTAAAGGATACTAACTGTTCCTGAATCTGGTAGTGTGGGACCTAAGGCTCCTTCCACATGGCAGCAGCAAGAAGAGAGCATGGTCTGGATGGTGAGGATCCCTAATGATAGATGCCGCTTTCTTCTGACAATGCTCCTTCCAGATGTGTTGAACGGTGGGGAGGTCTTTCCCTCTGATAAACTGGAATGTATCTACCTTTTTTTGTAGTTTTTTTTTCCATTCTTGAGCTTTGGTGGTGTTTCCATACCAGGCTATGATGCAACCAGTGAAGGACCTTTGATTTGTCAGAGATCTTTACTATGAAAGAAAACAACAAATTACCGGTGGAACTCCATGAGTTGAGCAGCATCTGTGGATGGAAATGGATAGTCGATGTTTCAGGTTGAAATCCTTCCTTACGAGTCCAGAAGAAAGGTCTCAACTGGAAATGTTGTCTGTCCATTTGTCCCTGCGGATGCTGAAGGGTCTCAACTGGAAATGTTGACTGTCCATTTGTCCCTGCGGATGCTAAAGGGTCTCAACTGGAAATGTTGTCTGTCCATTTGTCCCTGCGGATGCTGAAGGGTCTCAACTGGAAATGTTGACTGTCCATTTGTCCCTGCGGATGCTGAAGGGTCTCAACTGGAAATGTTGTCTGTCCATTTGTCTCTGCGGATGCTGAAGGGTCTCAACTGGAAATGTTGTCTGTCCATTTGTCCCTGCGGATGCTGAAGGGTCTCAACTGGAAATGTTGACTGTCCATTTGTCCCTGCGGATGCTGAAGGGTTTCAACTGGAAATGTTGTCTGTCCATTTATCCCTGCGGATGCTGAAGGGCCTCAACTGGAAATGTTGTCTGTCCATTTGTCCCTGCGGATGCTGAAGGGTCTCAACTGGAAATGTTGACTGTCCATTTGTCTCTGCGGATGCTGAAGGGTCTCAACTGGAAGTGTTGTCTGTCCATTTGTCCCTGCGGATGCTGAAGGGTCTCAACTGGAAATGTTGACTGTCCATTTGTCCCTGCGGATGCTGAAGGGTTTCAACTGGAAATGTTGTCTGTCCATTTGTCCCTGCGGATGCTGAAGGGTCTCAACTGGAAATGTTGTCTGTCCATTTGTCTCTGCGGATGCTGAAGGGTCTCAACTGGAAATGTTGACTGTACTTTTGTCTCTGCGGATGCTGAAGGGTCTCAGCTGGAAATATTGACTGTTCGTTTTGATCTACAGATGCTGCATGACCTGTTGATTTCCTCCAGCTGTTATTGTTTTGCTCTAAATTCCAGAATCTGCAATATTTTGTGTCTTCTATTTTGGTATGAATCTGTTTGGTAGATTGGACGAGGTGAGACTATTTCTGCATGTGGGAGAGCCCAGGCTAAGTCTAACTCAAATTCTAAAAGGCAAGTCGGAATTTGTTCCCTCTTGGGATGGTTAAGGCAAATAGTTTGGATCTATTTAGGGGAAAGTAAACACAAACAAGGTTACACTGATAACGAGGATGGGAGGAGGCTTATGAAGAACAGAAACACCAGCACGAGCTAACTGGAGTCATTGGTAGCCTCTGTGATGAGCCCTCACTGTGTTTTTACACACCTTGGTGTCACACTGCACTGAATGTTTACAGTGAGCTGGCAAGAGAATCTGTGAAGCTGTTTCACAGCAGTTATCAACGTGGTCACTTAACAGATTTATAATGAGTATACAAATGTCAGGCTCTTGGATCAACGTGGATAATTTTACTCGCCTCAACACCAGACTGAATCCACAAACTATGGACTCACTTTCATGGATTCTATAACTCAAGTTCTCAGTTACTTCTTTCTTTCCTTCTTTCTTTCTTTCTTATTTATTTGTTTGTTTGTTTATTTATGTATGTATGTATGTATTTCCTCAATTTGTTGTCTTTTGCACATTGGTTGTTTGTCCATCATTGTGGATAGTTGTTCATTGATTCTATAGTGTTTCTTTGTATTTACTATGAATGCCAAAAAACGAATCTCAGGGTTGTATATGGTGATATATATGTACTTTGATAAAAGTTTACTTTGGACTTTGAACTATGAACAAAGACAGATGTGAAATCCTACTGTAGAAAGCAAAGCAGTCCAGACAGAAGAAAAAAATTTGATCTGATGAACTATAAATAAAAACTGTTTGCAGTCAGTATGAATGCCTTTGGCCACCATTACTTGTATACTTTGGCTTCTGGTCTTGTGTTCAAATCTTTCCATTGTCTGAGTTTCACATGATTCCAAGTGTATCCATACCATTTAATAGCTGGCTTGGATATTATAAGTCCAGAAATGACATTGCTTTTAACTAACGCAAAGTAGTCATATCATTTGAGAAAACAACTACAGGTGCTGGAAATATTTAAAAAATTGAAAATGCTGGAAATATTCAGTGGCTCAAGGCATGGAAGAAAGAAAATAGAGTTAATGTTTTTGGTTGACGATCCTTCATCGGACTGAAACATTAACTCATCTTTTCTCTCCATAGCTGCTGCTTGACCTGCTGAGTATCCCACCCTTTCTTTTGCACAGGCTACCACTTTCCTGGTTGATTATTACAAGTTACAATCAGCCATTTATAACACAGCTAGGAATCCCACAATGCAATGGTGAGGGTGTGGCCTCAGGCCAGTTACATACTGCAGAATTCAATACATTTTATCCACTTAAACTTTGTTACATGGTATGTTCAAGCACTTGCGTTCATTCAGGCGGTGAAGTTACTCAAGAAAGTGTTTGAAACCTTTGTGTCTTTGCCTAGTGTAGCATGAAGAACTCACATCCATAGGCAGGAAGGTCAGTAATAGAATTCAGATAGACAAATAAAAGGGCACACGAGACTTGCTTCCATCGGCATCTTGGTCACAGGAGTGTATCAGGCGAGAGAGCCTGTTTGGTCACACGAGTGTATCAGACAAGAGAGCCTGTTTGGTCACACGAGTGTATCAGACAAGAGAGCCTGTTTGGTCACAGGAGTGTATCAGACAAAGAGCCTGTTTGGTCACAGGACTGTATCAGGCGAGACACCCTGTTTGGTCACACGAGTGTATCAGGCGAGACACCCTGTTTGGTCACACGAGTGTATCAGATGAGAGAGCCTGTTTGGTCACAGGAGTGTATCAGGCGAGAGAGCCTGTTTGGTCACAGGAGTGTATCAGGCGAGACACCCTATTTGGTCACAGGAGTGTATCAGGCAAAGAGCCTGTTTGGTCACACGAGTGTATCAGGCGAGACACCCTGTTTGGTCACAGGAGTGTATCAGGCGAGAGAGCCTGTTTGGTCACACGAGTGTATCAGGCAAGAGAGCCTGTTTGGTCACAGGAGTGTATCAGACGAGAGTGTTAACACACGGATGTGTTTAAACTAAGTAGTTGGGGGGGAGGAGAGGAAATATAAGGATGGAGTTAAAGGGAAAGAGAGAATAAGGAAAGTTAAGAAAGACAACAGAATTAACGGGGCAGAAAGCTCAGGAAGGGATCGGAGAGTATGGCCAAGCACAATCGGAATCGATGTGAAAAGTGAGGGGAGTAATGGATTAAAAGTATTGTATATGAATGCACAAAGTATAAGAAATAAAGTGGATGAGCTTGAGGCTCAGTTGGAAATTGGCAAGTATGATGTTGTAGGAATAACAGAGACATGGCTGCAAGAGGATCAGGGCTGAGAAATGAATATTCAGGGTATACATCCTATCGAAAGGACAGACAGGTGGGCAGAGGGGGAGGGGTGGCTCTGTTGGTGAGGAATGATATTCAGTCCCTTGTGAGGGGTGACATAGAATCAGGAGATGTAGAGTTAGTATGGATAGAACTGAGAAATTGTAAGGGCAAAAAGACCCTAATGGGATTTATCTACAGGCCACCAAACAGTAGCCTGGATATAGGGTGCAAGTTGAATCAAGAGTTTAAATTGGCATGTTGCAAAGGTAATGCTACGGTTGTTATGGGGGATTTCAACATGCAGGTAGACTGGGAAAATCAGGTTGGTACTGGACCCCAAGAAAGGAAGTTTGTGGAGAGCCTCTGAGATAGATTCTTAGAGCAGCTTGTACTGGAGCCTACCAGGGAGAAGGCAATTCTGGATTTAGTGTTGTCTATTGAATCAGATTTGATAAGGGAACTCAAGGTAAAGGAGCCATTAGGAGGTAGTGACCATAATATGATAAGTTTTAGTCTACAATTTGAGAGGGAGAAGGGAAACTCGGAAGTATCAGTATTGCCGTTGAACAAAGGGGACTATGGAGCCATGAGGGAGGAGCTGACCAAAGTTGACTGGAGAGATACCGTAGCAGGGATGATAGTGGAACAACAATGGTAGGTATTTCTGGGAATAATACTGAAGGTGCAGGATCAGTTCATTCCAAACAGGAAGAAAGATTCTAAGGGGAGTAAGGGGCGACCGTGGCTGACAAAGGAAGTCAAGGACAGTAGAAAAATTAAATGTGGATAAATGTGAGGTTATTCACTTTGGTGGCAAGAACAGGAAGGCAGATTACTATTTGAATGGTGTCAAGTTAGGAAAAGGGGAAGTACAACAAGATCTAGGTGTCCTTGTTCATCAGTCACTGAAAGTAAGCATGCAGGTACAGCAGGCAGTGAAGAAAGCTAATGGCATGTTGGCCCTCATAACGAGGGGAGTTGAGTATAGGAGCAAAGAGGTCCTTCTGCAGTTGTATAGGGCCCTGGTGAGACCACACCTGGAGTATTGTGTACAGTTTTGGTCTCCAAATTTGATGAAGGACATTCTTGCTATTGAGGGAGTGCAGCGTAGGTTCACGAGGTTAATTCCCGGGATGGCAGGACTGTCATATGTTGAAAGTTTGGTGCGACTAGGCTTGTATACACTGGAATTTAGAAGAATGAGAGGGGATCTGATTGAAACATACAAGATTATTAAGGGATTGGACAGGCTAGAGGCAGGAAACATGTTCCCGACGTTGGGGGAGTCTAGAACCAGAGGCCACAATTTGAGAATAAGGGGTAGGCCATTTAGAACGGAGTTGAGGAAAAACTTTTTCACCCAGAGAGTTGTGGATCTGTGGAATGCTCTGCCTCAGAAGGCAGTGGAGGCCAGTCCTCTGGATGCTTTCAAGAAAGAGTTAGATAGAGCTCTTAATGATAGCGGAGTAAAGGGATATGGGAAGAAGGCAGGAACGGGGTACTGATTGTGGATGATCAGCCATGATCACAGTGAATGGCGGTGCTGGCTCGAAGGGCCGAATGGCCTACTGCACCGATTGTCTATTGTCTATTGAGAGAGCACGTTTGGTCAAACGAGTGTATCAGGTGAGCGAGCCTGTTTGGTCACAGGAGTCTATAAGACAAGAGAGCCTGTTTGGTCACACAAGTGTATCAGACAAGAGAGCCTGTTTTGTCACAGGAGTGTAATAGGCGAGAGAGCCTGTTTGGTCACAGGAGTCTATAAGACAAGAGGGCCTGCTTGGTCACAGGAGTGTATCAGGCGAAGAGCCTGTTTGGTCACAGGAGTGTATCAGGCGAGAGAGCCTGTTTGGTCACACAAGTATATCAGGCAAAGAGCCTGTTTGGTCACACAAGCGAGTTAGGCCAAAGGGCCTGTTTGGTTGTACGATGGAATTAGGCCAAAGCGCCTGTCTGGTAACATGAGCAAGTTAGGCCAAAGGGCTTTTTTAATTGCATGAGTGTGTTAGGCTGAAGAACCTCTATGGTCGCATGAGTAAATTAGGCCAAAGAGCCTGATTTCTGTGCTGTATTATTCTGTGACTCTATAACTATAAGGGGCTACAGATGCTGGAATCGAGAACAAGAACCCAACTGCTGGGGGAACTCTGTGTGACAGCAACATCTGTGCAGGAAAATGGACAGTTGACGTTTTGGATCTAGACCTTCATCTGGACTGAAAGATAGAGTGGAGGTATAAAGAGGTGAGTGGAGGGAGTGCAGCAAGAGTTGGTGGATCCAGGTGAGAAGTGATTTGGAATTCAGATAATTGGGAGATGTTATGAATCGTACGCAGTGAGTCCTGAAAGGAAGAAAGAAGCAGGTTCAGTTCTGTGATTTTCTTCCAGGTGCTCTGGTTTCCTCCCACGTTTCAAAAGACGTATGCGTTAGTAGGTTAATTGGTCACTTTGGTGTAATTGGATGGTACGCAATTGTTGGACTGGAAGGGTGATACCATGTTGTCTTTTTAAATACAATAAAATAATATTGTAACTTTAAAAGGGCATTGAGAAAGGAATGTTTGTTAGACTGTAGGGTAGAATGTGTAGAATTGGACTTATTAGGTTGTACAGGCATAATGGGCTAAGTATCCATTTTTAATGCTGTGATATACAATGCCATTTTAATCAAATATTTTTCCAGATGAGTTGTGAGACACAATAAAAATAACGTCCTCAGTCTGGGAAATTAGCAGTGTGTAGTTTCCCAATGATCAATGAATTCCTCTCCCCTACTGAACTTCATTGTCAAATGTCCTCATGCAAATGTCACATTGGACTTTCATTAAAGTGGGGTTCTGATACTTTGAATAAGGCTGGTGATGAATAAAATCTGTAGCAAATATATCTTTAATGTAACACCAAATGCAATGCATTTCCTGTTCTGGGTCATATGTAGCTTTAAACATGTCCGTTTTTTTTTACTCATTTGGGCTTTCTTAATGGAAAAAAAATTATGCAGCCGGAAGATCGAAGCCACAGTGTTTCGCTGTCAATATTCAGGTTGAGTATGTATGTTCTATTTTTACTCACTGTCTGTGAACCAGTTTCCTGTTTATACTCAATAACTGGTGGGCGTTCATTTTACCTGTGGCTGATCCCCAACCATAGACCATTTCCGAACAGCTATTTTTAAATACTTCCTGAAATGCAAAACATTATCTCATTCTCTTATCAGATTTGCAGAAGGGAAGTGAGAATGGTGCAATGCCTCTGCTTCCCACCAATGGGTATCTACCATGTAATCTACCAGCCCTTGCCTAAACCCCAACAGATGCTTGACAGTTTAGGTCTGTCTTCCTTGGAGCTTAGATGAATGATTATTGACCTTATTCAAACGTACATGCTTCTCAGAAGATTGGCAAGGTAGATGTAGAGATGTTTCTGCATGTGAGAGCCACCAACAAGGATTTATAATTACAAAGTCATTTATTAGGACTCATAATTGAAACGGAAGTGTGTAGAATTTTCTGTCAGAGGGTAGTGCATCTTCTAGAGAGTGGTAAAGGCCATATCATTAGATATATTAAAAGTGGCAATCAAATCAGAATCAGGTTTAATATCTCTGACATATGTTGTGAAATTTGTTGTTTTGCAGTAGCAGTACAGTGCAATATATGAAAAAACTTGCAATTGCAGTAAAAAATATATGTAAAAAATTTAATTAAATGTGGTGTAAAAATGTTTAGAAATGGTGAGATAGGGTTTTATAGGTTGGTTCATTGTCTGTTCAGAAATCTGATGGTGTGGGAGAAGAAGCTGTTCCTAAAACATTGAGTGGAAGTCGTCAGGCTCCTGTACTTCTTCTTTGATGGTAGCAATGAGAAGAGGGCATGTTTTGGGTGATGGAGTCCTTAATAATGGATGCTGCCTTCTTGAGGCATTGCCTTTTGAAGGTGTCTTCCATGCTGGGGAAGCTGGTGCTCATGATGGAGCTGGCTAAGTTTACGACCCTTTGCAGCTCCTTCTGATCCTGTGTAATGGCCCTTCCATACCAGGCAGTGATGCAACCAGTTTAGACATTTGCTAGAGTACTTGGTGACATACCAGATCTCCTCAAACTCCTAATGAAATACAGCCACTGTTCTGTCTTTGTAACTGCATCAATATGTTGGATAGATCTTCGGAGATGTTGACACCCAGAAATGAGTAAGGTATCTGAATGATTAAGGAATTGAGTGTTATGGGGAACTAGCACAGGAGGGGAGAGGTGTTAAGACCACCATAGATTGGCCGTGACCATATTGAATAGTGGTGCAAGCTTGGGGGCTGGGTGACCAACTCCTCCTGTTTCCTCGTATTCCTGTAAATCGAAGTTACTGCTGCTGGAAGTACAGTATAGTAGACCCAATTTTTGCCATTAAAATAATGGGTGTGCTCCTGTCAGTGCATCAACCATTCAACATCTCACCACGTTAAGGAAGTCTTGAGGTGCTAATTTCCTCAAGTGCTGAACTCTTTGTGCCAATTATCTATTTATTAATGACGATAAGAAAGTGGGAGCCAGAGGTAGGAACTTGTTTCCTCAAGCCTGCCCTGCTGTTCACTGTAATCATGACTATCCCCAGAAAAATCCTAACAAATCTATTTCCTCTCTAAAGAGCCCCAGTGATCATGCCTCTTTAACCCTCTGGGTTACAGTTTGAATTTGCCAGAATAGATCCTCCTCCCCTCCGGTGTTTTCTCCCATTATGCTCTGAAAACTTTATTGAATAGCTGAACATAGGTGGCACAACATAGGCCATTGTTGTATAATTGCCATAAATGAATTGGTGTTCTGGCACCAATATTACAGTATGTATTGAATAAGTGTGAAAGATGTTTTTTAAAAAGAGGGGACTACAGTGAGCAATCAGGGTGTCTGTTATATCATTTGTAATAAAGCTGATAACTAATATTGAGTTATTTCCAGGCACTCTATTACTCTCTGCATTTTTCATTTTTTTAAGTTTAATATTGTCTATCCTACCTCAATGTCCATTTACATTGGGTCCCATGTGGGCTGAATGTTACATCTGTGGCCTCCCATTCTAGTTCAATTCTGCTGTCAGATGTTGTCTTTGTGGAATTTACAAGCGTGTTTGCCCCTAGTAGTCTGTACTCTAATACTGGTAGGTTAGTTGGCTGTAGTATGTTCTCTCTTGCTTTCTCAGACACCCTACCCCCCAAAGCCTGGAATTGCTGCCCGAATTTTGCCAAAAGTCACACTAACTGAGGCAGGGTGCAGATGGTTTATTCCAGGTGCGGCTCAGGTAGCCCACTCCCAAAGCCTGGAATCGCTGCCTGAGGTTCACCCACAGTCACGCTAACTGAGGCAGGGTGCAGATAGTCTATCCCAGACAAATCTCAGACAGCCCACCCCCAAAGCCTGGCTTAGGCTTTACCAGCGGTCAAACCTGTTAATTCATTTTAGATTCTTTAAATATCTCTGTATTTTAAAACTACAGCAAAATCTTCAAAAATACTTTATTCAAATGTAAAGATTATTAAATAATTAAAACCATTAAATGGAAGCAAAATAGTTTACATTAACAGTAGTTTGTCTTTCTCTTCACTTCATAATGCAGAGGCCTACAATTGCAGCAAGATCAATAGTGTCTCAGAGCCCATGCTGGATCAAGCCTGGCTCAGATTCTGGGATTGACCTCACAGTGGTGCAGCTCGTGGAGCTGCTGTCTCACAGCTGTAGACACCCAAGTTTAGTCTTGGTCCAGGATGGGTGTCAAAATGTGGTTTCCTTTGGGTCTCTAGCTTCCTCCCACATCCCAAAGACGTGTGGGCTGGTAGGTGAACTAGCCATTATAAATCACCCACAGTGTGTGGATGAGAGGTAGAATCTGAGGGCTGGAGGTTGTTGAAAAGAATAAAGAAAGTGGAACTTGTGTAAAATCAGTGAATGATAGTCACAGAATCCTACAGCACAGAAGTGGCCTTTCAGACAATCTGCTTCAAAACGACCAATATTTCTACCTAAGCTAGTCCACATTTGGCTCAGGTACCTCTAAAACTTTCCAACCACAAACCTCTCCAAGTACCTTTCAAGTTGGTCTGGGCTTGGTGCAGCAAAGGGCCTTTCTCTGTGCTGTGTGTGTATGACGTTGTTTGGTAAGAATCCCATTAGGACAGTGAGCTGACAGGTTTGATGGATGATACCAGTTAGAACCAATGGTGAAAGTTAGCAGAAAGCAGCCCAGATTTGGGTGAGTGGCAAAGTGTGGACTGAAGGCTTGGAAATGAAGGATTGGACTTGACATTGATAAGTATTTGTCCCTGACTGTATTATGCAATTAGATTACAGCCTTTAGGCAGCTTCCTGCTATCTGCAGTTATTTATAATAACTATTCAAATTCTAAGTATTTCTTGAGGGAAGTGCATTTGCTTCATTTTAGATTAACGTTGGCTGCTCTCTGCTCTTGAAGTAGAAAGCAGACTTTCGTGTGCTGTGAGTCTTTAACACCAGATGAAAGTCACACAAGACGGGAACCTGACCAAATGAATGCAAGATGAAGATAGAACCTGCAGCCCCTTCCTATGAAGGTCTTCAGGCAAGGCCTGTCACAGTAGATCAGCAGCAGTCCTACAGAGGTGAACAGATGGGATTCATGACTTTCTTGTTGCTTTCTCTGGGGGAGAACTGGATCGCTCCATAAATCTGAGTTCAGCTTATTGCTTTCCATTAATATTTCTGACCTTTCCTTATTTTCTGCATTTGCTTTTAATGGTGGGATGGTGGGAGGTGCTAAACAAAACGTAGCTCAGGATTGTAATACTTCAGAAACTTTCCAACTGGTATTTGTGGAAATCTTTGCCTACAACCATCGAGCTCCTGAACCAGCATGGATAACTTGACTCACCTCCATTTTGAACTGATTCCACAACCACTGGACCCACTTTCAATGACTCTACAACTCATTTTCTTCATATTATTTATTTGTTTTGTGTTTATTCATTTATGTATTTATTTTAACTTGCACATAAGTTGTTTGTCAGTTTTTGTTTGTATGTGTTTTTTCATTGATTCTATTGTATTTCTTTGCTCTGCTGTGAATAGCTGCAATAAAATGAAGCTCAGGGTAGTATATGGTGATAATAAATTTACTTCAAACTTTGAACTTTGACTCTCCTCTCCCAGCTAAACCATTTATCGTTATGGAACGTAATCAAAACAGAGGCTATAGATGGCCAGAATCTGACCAACAGTCCTGAACCTGCAGATGACAGCCCACCACTCAGTCAAAAGTTGTAGTTCAAACTCCACACCAGGTTCTCAGTATAATATGCAGATTAACACTTCACCACAGTCCTGAACACATTACTTCAGGCTTCCATTGAGCTCAGACCCTGCTTGTCCTGGCTAACATATTGAATTCAGCATATAACCTCCTCACTGTTTGTGGACCCTTACTGTGCAGAGACTGGACATCTGCATTTTCCCACAGAACAAGTGACATAGGGGTGAAATTTCTGCTCTGGGGATGAAAGTTATTCTTGTTTGGAGATATATTTCCACTCAGAGGCTGCCGCAGCCTGTGTGTCCAGGGAGCATCTTAAATTATATGACTTCATGGAAAATGCTAAATTAGTTTATTACTGTCACATGTGCTAAGGTACAATGAAAAAATGTATTGCATCGAAAAACCTCAATATATTCATGAATAATCATTAAGATTGATTAATACAACTAAAAATAGCTTTTTCACAGCTTGAATCTGCAACTGTATTTTTAATTATTGGAAATAATTAGGAAAACAACCATTTGCTCTTTATATTCAAGTGCAATAATAAGTTTCTTGCAATTCCTACAAAAAATTCGAAAGACTTTATAAACTGCTAATTAATGTCCATGTGGTGAAAGAAGATGATTTAATTTTTGGAACTTCCTCAAAAAGGTCTGGAAGTGAGCTCAATTCGTGGAAATTCTGAAATAATTGTAAGGAAGTGGGACTTTATTCTTGGTCATGTTGGTTTTGGAAGAAAGGATAGTATGGTGGTGTAGTTACTGCCACAGTGTCCCAGATTCCACCCTCTATATCATGAATGTAAATTATGTTAGTTAAATACATCTGGGGGAAAAAGGCAAACATCAGTGATGGTGACCAAGAAACTCCTCAATTACCATAAAATGCTGCTTCCTCACCAACAGATGCACGACTGTAGTTGACTGTTAATTGCTCTGACATACCACTCTGTTCAGGTGTAACAAGATTTAGCAGTAAGTACAGATCTTGCGGATGATGCAAGTAAATCTTCTCTGTAAAAGGTTTTCAAAACATTTATCTATCAGATTAAAAGGTAAAGATAACAGGTTTAGGGAACCTTGGTTTTCAAGAGATACTGAGGCCCTGTTTAAGAAAAAAGGAGGTGGATAGCAGGTATAGGCAGGTAGGAACAAATGAGGAACCTGTGGAGTATAAGAAATAGAACAGAATACTTAACAAAGAAATCAGGAGGGCTAAAAGAAGACATGAGATTGCCCTAGTAGACAAGGTGAAGGAGAATCCTAAGGGATTCCACAGATATGTAAATAGCAAAAGGATTGCAAAGAACTAAATTGGTCCTCTGGAATATCAGTATGGTAAATATGCATGGAGCCAAAAGAGATGGGGGAGATTTTAAATGGATTTTTTGCATCTTATTTACTCAGGAGACAGACTCAGAATTTATAGAAGTGAGGCAAGGCAGCAGTGAGGCCAGGAACCTTACATAGAGGAGGGGATGTTTGCTGATTTGAGACAAATTAGTGTGGATAAATCCCCAGGGCTTGACAAGATGTTGCCTCGTACCCTGTGGGAGGCAAGTGCTGAAACTGCAGGGGCCCTAGCAGAAATGCTCCATGTTCTGTTCAAGAAAGGCTCTAAAAATAAACAAAGAAATTATTGGCTGATGAGTCTGACATCAGTAGTAGGAAAGTTATTGCAAGGTATATGAGTATTTGGATAGAGATGGACTGATTAAGAATAGTCACTATGGCTTTGTGCGTGTATCCTTGGATGTATTCTAAAACCTGCCAATCTGTAACTGTGCTGCCTTTATCTATCTTATTCCGTGCATTCAATTATTACACCCTCAATCCTGTATCTGTAACCCTTTTTGATTCTGTGCCTATGTCACACTTCACTCATCCCACTGACTGCAATTTTGCCCTTCCTGACAGTCTCACTACAGACTGACTTTGCCTGTATACCGACTGCCCCAACTGCAGCCCTATCCCTACCATTCCCAACACCCTGCCAAATTGGTTTAAACGCTCCACAACAGCTCTAGCAAACCTGCCTACAAGGATATTGACACACAAAAATGCTGGAGGAACTCAGCAGGCCAGACAGCATCTGTGGAAAAGAGTATAGTCGACATTTCTGTCCCGGGTCTTGGCCCAAAAAGTCAACCGTCCTTTTTTCCATAAATGCTGCCTGGCCTGCAAGGCTCCTTTTTTAAATCTTTCCTCTGCTGATTTGACCAAAAAAAGATGTTTCTGCTGCTTAAAGCTCTTGAACTGTAGTGCAGAGAGTTAACAATTGTGGGTCTCAGTTCAAAGTAGAATTCAAGGTAATTAGACATAAGGGGAGAAGAGAGGCACCTTGGCTAACTGAAATCTACAATGTCAGTCTTGGAACATTTCACTTAACCCACCCCTCCACCTTCAGGACGATTTGTCTTGTGGGGGTGGGGGGTGGATTTGCTGGGAAAGGGATTTCCTGGTTTCCACACTTTGTGTGTACCAGTGCTTCCTGCTATCACCACTGAGTCTAATTATAACATATTGTAATTCCTCTTTTACGTTGGACTCCCTCCCTATTGCTACATATCTAGTCACTTTATTTACTTGACCTAATTATTTAAATTAGATAATCCTTTAATCTTCTGTGCAAGCCTAGTTTGTGCGGCCTATCCTTATATTTCATAATCAACACTTTTTCAGTCTGATCAGCATTACAATGTACGACATTGATTTCAGCATAGCAAAATCCCACAGAAAATAATGATCAGAAAATCTTTTGTTTTTGTCTTGATTGAGGAGTAAATATGGTTCAGACCAGTTGACATAAGCTGGTTGGAGCAGCATTCAGATGAGGCATTCAATTTTGATGGAAGTCTTCTTCAATAACTTATCTCAAAAAAATGTAATGATGTAAAACCCTGAAATAACACTCTAAGAAGGATTCCCTCGTAATGGGAAGTTCAAACACCATATGGTTATTCGTATGCAGGCCACTATTCATTTCCTGTTGGTTCCCAGCTTCTCCTGAGTAAATGTCGATCAGGGGGAAACTATACTCCCTCTGAGACAGAAAGGGTTATTTCAGTAGAGGAGGGCTTCCCAATTTTTTAAGCTATGGAGCCCTACCGTTCACCGAAGGATCTGTGGACCCCAGGTTGGGAACCCCTGCAATAGAGGAGCAAGAGAGCGCAGGTGTTGGAATCCGGAGCCACAAACATTAGATAATAGAACAGTGCAGTTCAGGAACACAGCCATGATGTTGTTTCAAGCTAATGTAACTGTTACTGAGATGCCTAACTAAACTAACATCTACTGTACTTACACAATGTCCATATCACTCCATTCACTGCACAGTCATGTGGCTTTTCCCCGGGTGCTCTGGTTTCCTCCCAAAGTTCAAAGACGTAACAGGTAGCTTAACTGGTCATTATAAATTCTCTCATGATTAGGTTAGGATTAAAATGAGGTTGCTGCAGGTTGCTGGGGCAGCACTGCTTGAATGGTTGGAAGGGCCATGCTGTATCGCTAAATAAAAATACAAAAGGAAATAAAATCTAAGAGCCTCTTAAACCCTTTTTTCACTCTACACGTTAGACTTCATATCTTGTTTCTTTAAGGCAGCTCATTGGACACAGTGCGTGATTTCAATCATGGTTAAAACATCTGTTGATCAAGTGAGTTTCAGAGGAGAGTAGGCAGTGACTACAAGGATGACGCAGAGGTTATTTTCCAATAAAAACAAGGTTACTGAAGACTAAACTAGACACAGAGACATATGGAAAGTAATCTTTTAGCTTTGTATGGAAAGAGTTTGTGAATGAAAATGTAACAATAATTAGATTTTCCACCTATTCATTATTAGCAGTAGAAAATCAACAATAATATGCTGAAATGGTGAAGAAAAATTCACTGAGGTGCGGAAAATATGGAAACAAAGAGGGAAGTGAATGTAGTTGCGGAGGGTCTATCAGCACACGGAGAAAGAGGGAGAGTTATATATGCCTATCTTTCTTGCAGCAGTCTACAAACATTAGATTTAGCATTAAAGGTGCTGTCCAAGATTTCTGTAGAAGAGCACCAAATGAGGGGCACACTTTTCGTCATTTAGTTGTGACCTATTGTCCTGAGTCTCTCAGCTTGTTAAGCAAATGCAGTTCCTCCATTTTAATATTGGCATGCTTGAGCTCAAATCACTCCATGACTTTCAAAGTTCAAAATAAATTTATTATCAAATTACATATATGTCAACGTTGTCTTATTCTCTGAATCCTCTAACTGTCTTTGAACCTCAAACCCTCCACAAGATCTCCATGCTCCTCCATATCTTGCCTCTTATCTATCTCTAGCTATCTATATCTTTGATGGCCACATCATCAGCAATTGAGGCCTTAAGCTGTGGAACTTCTTAACCTTCCTCCTTTTACCCTCCCGTCATGTCCAAGCACTTTTGGTCACTCATCCTGATATCTCTGCTTGACCATCTGTCCATTACTATTTTTATGAAGCACCTATTGCCATAAAACACTCTACTTAAGGAGGTTTTATAGATGTCAAGCATCCTCAAGTCTTAACAAAATGTGAGCAGTTACCACACACACTTGCTTCTAGCCGAGAGTGTGACGTCAATAGTGAGAGCGTCCACTTCCTACACTTAACCACATCCTGGGGTTTTCTTTGTCATTGTGATAAAGGCTAAATATTGCACAAAGATGCTAAATTTAGATTGCCTCCTGCTGATTCTGACTTGCGTGGGCCACGGGCAGGGATGTGAATGGGCGTTGTGAAATGCCATTTTTGGTTTCTCACTTCCACTGTGTGATATACAGTATTAGACAGTTCACCGGCTGAATAGGCGTTCCCCCCCCCTTTCTTTTGAAAACCAGAACCAGTCATGTTTCCTAACTGAGAAAGGGAGAAGCAGAAAAATATCGAGCATGGTTTATTTTTTGCTCCTCTGCCAGATAGCATGGTAGCGTAGAGGTTAACGCAACCCCATTACCCCTCAGATTTGGAGCTTAATCCTGGTGTTCTTTTTAAGGAGATTGTACATCCTCCCCATGGAATGTATGGATTTTCTCCAGGTGCTCTGCTTTCCTCTCACATTCCAAGGATGTAGCAGTTGGTAGGTTAATTGGTCATTGTAAATTGTCCTGTGATTGAACTAGGGTTAAATCGGGGGTTGCTGGCGGTGTGGCTTGAAGGCTGGATGTGTTGACTCCATTCTGGATCTCTAAATGAATAAATCATCATTTGAAGGCTGTGGAATAAATAAGCATTCTTTGGTCAGTATGAAAGACAGAAATATCGCAAGAGGAGCATACGGGACCATGGACTGATAACAACGGATTATTGGATAAGTGTCAGCCTAGCATCAAATTCTAATTCTAAGATCACCTCCATGAATGAAGTGGCCTTTCCATTCAAGGCCATCTTTGTTTTTCTTCTCTATATTTTCCCTTACTTCATAGAATCATAGAAATCTACAGCACATTACAGGCCCTTCAGCCCACAATGTTGTGCCGACCATGTAACCTACTCTAGAGACTGCCTAGAATTTCCCTACTGCATAGCCCTCTATTTTTCTAAGCCCCATGTACCTATTTAAGAGTGTCTTAGAAGACCCTGTTGTGTCCGCCTCTACCACTCTCTCTGGTAGTGCTTTCCACACACCTCTGTGTAAAAAACTTACCTCTGACATCCCCCTTGTACCTACTTACCAGCACCTTAAACCTGTGTCCCCTTGTATTACCCATTTCAGCCCTGGGAAAAAACTTCTGTCTATCCACACGATCAATGCCTCTTATCATTTTATACACCTCTATCAGATCAGCTCTCATCCTCCATCGCTCCAAGGAGAAAAGACCAAGTTCACTCAACATATTCCCATAGGGCATCCTCTCCAATCCAGGCAACATCCTTGTAAGTCTCCTCTGCACCCTTTGTATAGTATCCACATTCTTCCTGTAGTGAGGTGACTAGAACGGAAGACAGTACTCCAATTGGAGTCTAGCTAAGATCTTATATAGCTTTAACATTATCTCATAGCTCTTGAACTCAATCCCATGGTTGATGAAGGCCATCACATCATATGCTTTCTTAACAATACTGTCAACCTGTACAGCAGCATTGAGTGTCTTATGGATACTGACCCCAAGATCTCACTGATCTTCCACACTGCCAAGAGTCTTACCATTAATAATATATTCTGTCTTCAGATATGACCTACCAAAATGAACCACTTCACACTATCTGGGTTGTACTCCACCTGCCACTTCTCAGCCCAGTTCTGCATCCTATCGATGTCACACTGTAACTTCTGACAACCTTCCAGACTATCCACAACACCCCCAACCTTTGTGTCATCAGCAAACTTGCTAACTCACCTTTCTACTTCTTCATTCAGGTCATTTATAAAGGTCACAAAGAGGAGGGGGGGTCCCAGAACAGTGATGTCCCTGCGGAACATCACTGGTCACTGTCCGCCATGCAGAATATGAACTATCTACAATCACCTTTTGCCTTCTGTGGCAAGCCAATTCTGGATCCACAAAGCAAAGTCTCTTTGGGTCCTATGCCTCATTTCTAATTCATTTTCAAATTGCTTACTCCCTGATGGTAGAGTGACTGGTATGGTTAAAATCATACCTCACACAAAGAAAGATGGTTGTGGTTGTTGGAAGTCAATCTTTCCAGCACCACATCAAGTGTTGTTCGGGGCAGATTCCTGGACTAATATCTTTTGAAGTCTGATGATATTCCCCGGATAATTGGAATTACTTGGTTTGCTTTCTTCATAGTGAACTTAGAATATACAACAGTACAGAACAGAAGCAGGACCTTCAGCTCACTGCGTTGTTCCAAACTAATTAAAAAAGTAATTGAATGCTTAACAAAATCCATCCCTTCAAAGTTCAAAGTAAATTTATTATCAACGTATGTACATGTCACCATACACTACCCTCAGATTCATTTTCTTGCAGGCAATCATGGTAGAACAAAGAAATATAGTATCAATGAAAAACCACGAAAACTGACAAGCAACAAATCTGCAAAAGAAGACAAACTATATAAACACAAAAAAATCCAAAAACTGCTGAGAACATATGTTGTAGAGTGAGTCCATAAGTCCATGGGTTGTGTTCTGCTTACAAAATGTCCATATTACATATCTCTGTATGTGCCAATCTAAAAGCTCTTTAAATGCCTCTATGTGTCTGCCTCCACCACCACCTCTGACAAAACACATGAGACAACCAGAACTCCTTGTGCTCCCCCCCACCCCCACTTTAAGTGCATGATCTCTACTGTTAGACATTCCAGTCCTGGGAAAATGCTATTTGTCTATCTCATAATCTTATAAATCTCTATCAGATCTCCCCTCAGCTCCCGAGAAAACAACCAAGTCTGCCCAACCTCTCGTTATAGCACTTGCCCCTTCATGCAGGCAGCACCCTTGTAAACCTCCTGTGCGCCCTTCACATCCTTCCTACAGTGGGGTGACCAGAATTGAATGCAGTATTCTAGATGTGACCAGACTAGAGTTTTATAAAGCTGCTGCATAATTTCCCGACTGTTGACGTCAGTGCCTTAGTGCCATATGCCATTGCTAGCTCATTGTTATATTATTTTTCAACTCACTGCATTGGAGTCAATGACGAGTGGCCGCTGGAGAAGCCTGAAAGGATCCGTGTGTATTGCCAGTGACTCCCTGACTGAGATCTCTTATTTTAACACCACAAACGCCCATACTTAACCTGGACGTTTAGTGTCATGAAGATCTCGAATTAACTATTGCACAAAGTTAATCAATCAAAGGGAGCCTAATGCAAGTCAAGTTAAGTTCATTATGATGTGCACAAGTGGTCATTGTAAATTGTCCTGTGACTAGGCTGGTGCTAATTTGGAGGCCTGCTGGGTGGTACGGCTCAAAGGGCGGTAAACCCCTGCTTTGCACTGTATCTCTAAATAAATACGTAACTGTACGGTGAGGTACATGTACAATGAAAACCTTTTTTGTATGAGATTCACAGGCACGTAGATACAGAGAAGACACACAATATAAGCTGGAATCAGAATCAGTTTTATTATCACTGGCATATAGTCTGTTGTGAAATTTGTTGTTTTGTGGCAGTAGTACATTGCAAGGCATAGAAATATACTATATCACAATAAAAATAAAATAATGTAATCTACATAAATTATTCATAAATATTATTATACATCAATTATATCAAGACAGTCAAGAAAGAGAAAAAAGGCAAAACTTTGGAGCAAAAAAAAAGACATAATCCTTTGTTGTGGAAGGGGTGGAATTTAATTTTCAATTTACCTTATTAAAAGTTCATTTTTCATGGTGTTTTCTTCCCTGTTTAACTTCTCTTCCTTTAAAAGGCTGCCTGTTTTAAGTGTGGCCCAGAGTAGAAACCTTGGAATATTTTACTACCTTAAAGATGCTCCATAAATGCAGTTCAGGAACATTTACCTCCTCAACCCTTCTCATCTCTTCTCTTTCCCTGAGATTGTGGTTCATTGTTGGTGTAACTCCAATATGTCTTTAGTCCACAATTAGTGAATATATTTGGCCAATTTGGTGTTAATAACATGTTGGAAACCTATTTGGAGTTGCTAACTCAGTGCCTTAAAGTGGAAATCTGTGGAAAATTAGTCTGATGGGGCTGACCATGACTGGGGGAGTGCAGTACTACAGAGGTCCTGGGAGTGAATCATTTTCAGCTGCAGCACCTGGCCATCTCTCAGCCCAGAACATAATGATATCAGTTGAAACACTGAGGCAATAAAATGAAGAAAGTTGAGAAACAGTTATATATGTCACTAATAAGGTGAAGTTAATTCTGCTGAGATTTGCAACAAACCTTTTGGATTAGTGGAGAGAAGAACTTTTAAAAATTTGCACTTTTAATCTTAAGGGTATAAGAATGTGATGATTATATTTTGAAGAATCTACTTTGAGTTTTGGGGAATCTGGTGAGAGGTCTCCAGAAGAATGCCTGCTTTGTGATCTTGCTACAAGAATGGTAGAGATATTTTATTCCAGTATTGACAACAAACACTTAATGATACTGTGTTTTTTTTTCTGTATCCGCAGCCAAAGCAAGAAATCTGAATGACTGTTAAGAATCCCATGCATGGAGAAAGAGAATAAATCTGTATGAATTACAGGATAAACCAAAAGGTAAATAAATTCTACGCTGGTGTTTAAACAATGGTTCTTATTGACTCCTGATGGTGCGATGGGTCACCAGCCTTGGAGGAATGTCTTTGACATGTTGTTGCATTTCTGTATTGGAACCTAGTGAATTGCACTGTCCCTGGTCAAGAACTGCCAGTTGATTTTTGTCTATTGCAAAGCTGGTGTTTTACTCTGCTGACTGTACTTTTTTCCGTAGATGCTGCCTGACTTGCTGAGTTCCTGCAGCATTTTGTGTGTGTTACTTTGATTTCCAGCATTTGCTGATTTTTTTCTTGTGGTGTTTTACTGTTGTGTTTTTCATTGATAGAGAGGTACCCATATATGCACACATTAATGTGCACGTGGTTGTCTGCTCTATCTGGTGAGTGCTAGGATTTTGAATTGAATTGAACTGACTTTATTTAGTACATCCTTCACATATGTGAGGAGTAAAAATCTTTACGTTACATCTCTGTCTGAATGTGCAAATTATAGTAATTTGTAAAAAAAAAAAATAGTATGTGCAGTAAGATACACAACAGAACAGTCAATATAGCTTAGAAATACAATTGTGTCAGCATGAATTAATCAGTCTGATGGCCTGGTGGAAGAAGCTGGCCTGAAGCCTGTTGATCCTGGCTTTAATGCTGCGGTACCATTTCCCAATTGGTAGCAGCTGGAACAGTTTGTGGTTGGGATGACTCGGGCCCCCATTGATCTTTCGGGCCCTTTTTATGCACCTGTCACTGTAACTGTCCTGAATAGTGGGAAATTCACATCCACAGATGTGCTGGGCTGTCTGCACCTGTCAGTCAAGACTTTTGTTGCAGTTAGCAATATTGGGAGCGTTATCACAATTGCAGAGCACAGAATCATTGCTGTATGTGGGTATGTTGTTAAAGGAAGTGATGAACATTGGAAATGGGAGCTTTCATATCGGGATTATTGATGTAACTAGGGAGTTCTGGAAATTTTATTGTCGCTAATTTCATGGAAATTATCCTACTGAAGTTGAGAGTGCAGTTAGTGCCTTAATCTTCCCATTCCACGGATGTCTTTGTGCATTTTGTATGTTCTCTGTGTGTTTCTGTGGGTTTCATCTGAATGCTCTGATTGCCTCCCATCCTGAAGATGTGATGGTGGGTTAATTGGCTACTGAAATGTACCACTAGTTGTGGGTAAGTGGTAAAATACAAAGAAGGGAGAGAATAAATTGTAAAAAGCCAGCTGCTGGAGCAGCTCAGCAGGTCAGTCAGCGTCTGTAGAGGCAGAGGGAATAAGTTGCAGAGTTGAAAGAAAATAAGGACAGTGGTCCTTCGGGGATTGTTCTGCTGGGAGCTGAACACAAGAGCCAAATATATTCCTGTCGTGTAAAAGCTCTTTGATAGTGATATTGTCACATTTCAATGTGACCTCAAAGGAAAGTGATTAACTCACGTTTCAATTCTCTCTCATTTCAGAACTTTGTAACATTCACAGTTACATTGTTCATTGTAGACGTAGGCACACTGGAGAAATGAATGAGCTGTGCACTGGGTTTTGTGAAAGTGAGTCAAATTATAATCAGAGCTGACACTGAGAAATCTTTAATGAGAATACTTACAGTCCTATGATTAATGTTAAATGCCTCTACTGAATCAGCTGGCTGGTGGCATAGTGGTATCAGTGCCGGACTTCGGAGCGAAGGCTCCTGAGTTTGAATCCGGCCAGCTCCCCGGCACGCTTTCCATCCATGCTGGGTTGAGCATTGAGCTAGCAACTCGACCTCAAAAAAGTTGATGGCCTATGCTCCCCGTGAGTTTAAAAGGCTATTTCCTTTTCTTTTTCCTCTACCGAATACAGCGGAAGAGGACTCATGCTTTCCAGCATCACTAAATTGCTGACAGGTTTGTTGGATATATGAGTTTTTCTTCTCTCTCCCTGTCCGTCCCCCGCTTCCTCTCTTTCTTTCCCTCTCTTTGTCCCTCCCTCCCACTCTGTTTGGCAGCTAGAGAATTATCATTGTGGTTAATTATTTCCTCTAGACTGAAATAATCCATAGTTCTGGTATATTAACGAATAAAATTTCACAGAAGCAAAAACCCTCCAGATGCTATTTAGTCATATTGTCTTGCATAATCTTCTAACACATTTTTATATTAACAAATCAAAGATATTTGAATTGCTCTTGCCAGCACATTTGAGAACTTGCATTATTGATCAAATGAATGAAATAAGAAAGAATTGCTTAAGCAGTTATTTAGATTGCTTCAGCCTTAATTCAGGGACAGCCAGGTATTAATATTCAGACTTGAAAGTGCTCAAGAATTTACTCCAAAGACCTCTCAAAACCTTGGAGCCAGACCAATCCCCTAAGCCTTGTTTTCCTCCTCACATTTCTCAATAGCACCAGCCCAAGATAAGTGCATGCACCCTTCTGTACTCTATCACCCACCTCCATCCTGAAACAGTCCTCTGCATTGGGGAAATATACCCATTCAGAACATCACACAAAAATTGCTAGAAAAACTCAGCAGGTCAGGCAGCATCTATGCAGGGAAATGAATTACTTGTATTTCGGGCCGAGAACCGTCATCAGGATTGGAGTGTCACAGTGCTGATGAAGGGTCTCGGTCCCAAACATCAACTGTTCATTTCCCTCTATGGATGCTGCCTGATCTACTGAGTTCTTCTAGAATTTTATGTGTGCTGCTCCAGATTTCCAGCACCTACCGAATCTCTCGTGTCTCCAGACCCCTTCAGTGTTGCCATCATCTGAGAACTGAAGTTTAATTTCTGGAACACCACTGCAAACAATCTCATAGAAAAGAGAGAGGGCATTAAGAAAATATATCTGTTATAGTTATGTGAAATAATGGCTTTTTGGTTGCAGTTGTGAATGATCCAATTCAGTGATTGAGTATGTTCTCATTTTCTGATTGGCCTGCGAAGTTGGGGCCACTGATTATATGGTTTGCATATTTGGAGGCAGTGGTCATGTAATTGAGCCAGGAGGAATACATTTAACTTGAGCTGACAGCCCAAGTCCTCTGTGGAAACTGTTGGAGACATATGTCAAGAATTGGTTGCTAAAACTTTGTTTTACATCCATTCACACAGCTACTTCTTGCACATAATCAACAGCAAAAGAGAGAACAAACTTCAAGACACCCAACATGGGTAACTGTAGCCTTGTACATTCCATTTGTTGAGATACGCTCAGTTAAGGCAATAATTGACTTTAATCTCGATTTGAAGAAATGTTAAAGATATAAAATGCTTTTATTAAAGGGAAAATAATGGGGCCATGATCTGATAATTATGATCTCACCATGAGGTAGAAGCATTGACAATTTTCTGGCATGACATTCCCATTTTCTTGATATGTGTCCTTGGCAGTTCTTTAATAAATCCATTGTTGCAATGAGCCAGTCTGGAGTTCTGGTTTGGTACAGTGTCTATTGCTATATTCAACAACTTCAGCAGACCAGAGTCTGATGTACTGTCTGCCCAGGCATTTTGGACAAGGTAAGGCTGGACAGATTGGCTGTAAAATGGGGGGTGGGGGCTTCAGATGATGTACAGCCTGTATGTTCTGCAGGCTCAGAATACATATTGCTCAACCTTGATCATGTTCTTCACGTGCTTCACAGTGAATACATTTCCAAAGTACTTCATTAACATCCTGAGATTGTGAAAAAGATGATATAAATTTAAATCTTCATTCTCCTTTTATTATGAGAGAGTATCTCCTTTCACATACACAATATTACCCTGGAATGACTCTGTGGGATATTTCCTAGTCATGCATGTGATGCATTGGAAAGTAATTAGACCATAAGACCATAAGAATTAGGCCATTTGGCCCATCGAGTCTGCACCATTATTCAATCATGGCTGATCCTGTTTTCCTCTCCTTAGCCTCACTTCCCGGGCTTCTCCCCAAAACCTTTCATGCCATCCAATCAAAAACCTATCAAGCTCTGTCTTAAATACACCCAGTGAACTGGCCTCCACAGCAGCCTGTGGGCACAAATTCCACAAATTCACCACTCTCTGGCTGAAGAAATTTCTCCTCATCCCTGTTTTAAATTGACACCCCTCTATGCTGAGGCTGTGCTCTCTTGTCCTAGACTCCTCCATGATGGGAAACATCCTTTCTACATCTACTCTGTCTAGGCCTTTCAACATTCGGAAGGTTTCAATGAGATTCCCCCCCTCCCTTTTAAATTCCAGGGAGTACAGACCCAGAGCCATCAAATGTTCCTTGTATGATAACCCTTTCATTCCTGGATTTATTCTTGTGAACCTCCTCTGAACCCTCTCCAATGTCAGCACATCCTTTCTGAGATGAGGAGCCCAAAACTGTTCACAATACTCCAGATGCTTTATAAAGCCTCAGCATTTCATCCCTGCTCTTATATTCTAGACTTCTTGAAATGAATGCCCACATTGCATTTGCCTTCCTCACCACCGACACAACCCCAAGTTAACCTTTAGGGTGTTCTGCACAATTCTTTGTATGAAAGCAGTTTGTGTGTGTGTGTGGGGGGGGGGAAGAATCTTGCTTTCTCGTTTTTAATAAAAGGCAGAAATCTGTAACCCTTTAATAGATGTGTTGATCAGTGTTACTCAGGAGATATGTCCTGATGTGGCTCTCTTGTGTAATCTCACACAAAGGTGAGAAAAGATGAATCAAAGAATGGGGCCACAAGTTCATGAGAGAAAGGAGCAGAATTAGGCCATTTGGCCCATCGCATCTGCTCCGCCATTTCAGCATGGCTAACTCAGTCTTTCTCTCAGCCCCAATTTGCTACCTTCTTCCTGTATCTTTTCATGCCCTTGTCAATCAAGAATCTATCAACCTCTACCTTGAATGATCATCACCCTTGCTTTGCAGTGTTCTTTTCCAATCAATTCAGGCGAACTCCTCCCTCGTGCTCTGTAATTCCCTTGACTCCACCGTAATACTCATACATTTGATTTTAGCTTCTCCTTCTCAAATTTCAGGGTGAATTTGATCATATTATGATCACTTACCCCTATGGATTCTTTTACCTTATGATCTCTAATCAATTCTGGTTCATTGGACAACACCCTATCCAGAATAGCTGATCCTTGAGTGGGCTCAACCACGAGTTGCTCTAAAAAGTCATCTCATAGGCACTCTAGGAATTCCTCTTCCTGTAATCCAGCACTTACATGATTATCCCAAAGTACCTGCATATTGAAACTCTCCCCCCGCCCCCATGACTATTGTAACATTGCCCTTTTGGCATGCATTTTTTTCTATCTCCTGTTGTGATTTATAAGCCACATTCTTACTACTGTTTGGGAGTCTGTATACAAATCTCATCAGGGTCTTTTTACCCTTGCAGTTCCTTAGCTCTATCCACAATGATTCAACACCTTCTAACCCTATGTCACCTCTTTCTCATGATTTGATTTCATTTTTTACCAACAGATCAACGCCGTCCCATCTGCCTACCTTCCCAAAGAAGGTTTAAGATGACGGATACAGTACCAGTCAAGTGGATTGCATTGTCCTGTATGAAGTTAAAGTTAAAACATATAACTTTGAATATTACAGCACAGTACAGGCTCTTCAACCCACAGTGTTGTGCTAACCTTTTAACCCAATGAAAAATCAATCTAACCCTTCCCTTCTACATAGCCCTCCATTTTTCTTTCATCCATGTGCCCATTTAAGAGTTTCCTAAATGTCCCTAATGTACCTAGTTCTTCAATACAAAGTAGCTGAGGGGGAATGTCGACTCAGACCATGAGAGGTCTGCGTCGGGCATTTTCATGCCTTACAAGGCACAGATTGGAAGTCTGTGTGGGGCGCCACTCCTCGCACATTCTAGAGCAATGTGCCTTGCTCAAGGGCACAAACACGCTGCCACAGCTGAGGCTCGAACTAGCGACCTTGAGGTAACCAGACGAGCACCTTAACCACTTGGCCACAAGTACCTGAAGTGCATGCAAAAAATATCACACTCCTTCCTTGTGGGAATAATTTTTCCTTATTTGCTTTTTCAGACCACACCACAATTTAGAATTCTTATGACTCCTTCCTCTCAAGGTGTTATCTGTTTTGAGAAGAATTCCAGCCGTTTAATCTTTTCTATTATTGGCCAGTCCCCGGGAGAATTCCCCATTATTCTGTTTTAATGGTGACAAATGCTGTTCACATCAGTTGGGCAAACCTTCACCTGCAGATGGTCAGCTCCACCAAAGCTAACCTGAAGCAACACACTAGGGTGTGCTGTCATATCTCTGGAGTGGAGCACTTTGATTGACCAACTCTGAGGTAAGATTTCTTAGAATAAGGCTGCCAACTTATACTGGATGCATTTATAGATATTTCCAAATCCTGAGTGCCTTACCCACAAATCTTCCACCTCCACCTCCAACACACCCTTCTTCCTAGTCAAACATTTTTTCTTTCTTCCGCTTTGACTTCCCTATAACCAATGAACAAAAATATTGAAAAAGAAATTAAAGGTACCTTTTTTTTTTACCTCTCATGGAATTTCCTCATAGTTATGGCCAGGAGAATAATCCTTCATCTCCAGGGTAGTTCTGAGGTATTAAGTTGCGAGCACATATCCTTATAAAACAGTTCCTAATCTGCATTACCGTTATAACGCCATCATGCATTCACTGCACGTTGATCATATTTAACTGTTGAGCTAGAAGGTGCCAACAGGAAAGTGTTTACAAGGTCATGTTGTATGCATATAGTGGTGGTCTGCAGGTCTGTGAGTATGGCAGGCTGAGAGGTTATACTGAAGAACTCTGAGAAGCATATAAAATCAGGAGGGGCATAAAAAGGATTGTCTTCATTTTTTTGCTAGAGTTGAGGAATGAAGAACTATGGACCAAAGTTTTAAAAAGTGGGATCTCCCAGTACCCACCCATTTTAATTCCACTTCCCTTTCCCATTCCGATATGTCTATCCATGACCTCAACCACTGTCATGATGAGGCAGTGTTCAGGTTGGAGGAACAGCACCTTATATTCCATCTGAGTAGCCTTGAACCTAATGGCATGAACATCGATTTCTTAAGCTTCCGTTAAGACCCCCCTCCTCCTTCACCATTCTCTATCCCCTTTTCCCTCTCTAACCTTATCTCCTTAACTACCCATCGCCTCCCTCTGGTGCTCCTCCCCTCTTTTCTTTCTTCCATGGCCTTCTGTTTTCTCCTGTTAGATTCCCCCTTCTCCAGCCCTGTATCTGTTTCACCCGTCAACTTCCCAGCTCTTTACCTCACCCTTTCCCCTTCACCTACTACCCTGTGGTTCCTCCCTCCCCTCCCCCACCTTTTAATTCTACTCCTCATCTTCTTTTCTCCAGGCTTGCCGAAGGGTCTCAGCTCAAAGCATCAACTGTACTGTTTTCCATAGATGCTGCTCGGCCTGCTGAGCTCCTCCAGCATTTAGTGTGTGTTGTTTTAGAGAGATCTAATGGGAATCTATGGCAGGCTGTATATGGTGCAAGCTGTCAAAGTATGTGGTTGAGACAGGTACAGTAACAACATTAAAAATACATTTGGACAATTATGTGGATGGGAAAGGAGGAATATAGGTGAAACTCAGGGAAGTGGGAGTAGCTTAGATGAGCATCTTGGACCAGATGAGATGAAAGGCTTTTTTCTGTGCTGTGTGACTTGATATACACACCCTGGGCTAGTTAGTTTAATTGTAAACCTGGTTTCCAAACTAAAAGGGGGAGAAAGAGATGGCTGAATTCTCAGTGATTTTAGCCAACTCTGGGATGTATTGATGTATGTCCTCCCAAGCCAACTAAGCCACAAAGCCTTTACAACATCTGTTTTTAATATTTATATTTTTTAAAATGTAGGTATAATTACTGGATTGAGGCCGGCAAGCTGTTTACTTGGACAATGTATGTTCAGAGTTCCAAGAAAACTCTAGCTTAATTATTGGTGAAATTGGAAATTCAGCTAAGAAACTTCACTCAAAAATGGAGTCACAGAAAACATTCTCATTAAAACTACATTCCCCTGGGCTTTGCCTTTTTATTCCATTCAGCTCCTCAGTCAGTCCCCTGCTGTAACTGTTGTATATTCTATCTTCTTGCACTTTATGGTCTCTTCTCATTTTCTCTAAATCATTACTCTCTTGCTTCACGTGCTTCCTGAGTTTCTCGTACCTCACTCCTCACCCACTCATTGCTTGCCTACTCTTGCTCAGTACTCATTCTCCTGAACTACTTCATAATTTTATGACAGCTACTGCCATAATTATATACATCAAATCCTTGCTCAAGTACAATCGCCCCAGAACCCAACATTTCTTTACCAGATGTCCATTGTTCACTCTGGGTGATATCAGATCACAATCCATATCTTTCAGGCACTGGTGAGGCCTCACCTTGAGTATTGTGAACAGTTTTGGGCCCCTCATCTTAGAAAAGTGTGCTGGCATTGGAAAGTGCCCAGAGGAGGTTCACCAGAATGATTCCATGTATGGAAGTGTTATACAAGGAACGTTTGATGGCTTTGGGTCTGTACTCACTGGAATTCAGAAGGATGGAGGGGGGGATCTCATTGAAACCTTTTAAATGTTGAAAGGCTGAAACAGAGTAGATGAGAAAAAGATGTTTCCCATGGTGGGAGAGTCTAGGACAAGAGGGCACAGCCTCAGGATAGAGGGGCGCCCTTTCAAAACAGAGATGTGGAAAAATATATTTAGCCAAAGGGTGGTGAATTTGTGGAATTTGTTGCCACATGCAGCTGTGGAGGCCAGGTTGTTGGGTGTATATAAGGCAGAGATTGATAGGTTCTTGATTGGACATGGTATCAGAGGTTATGGGGAGAAGGCTGGGAACTGGGGTTGAGGAGGAGATAGAAAAAAAAGGATCAGCCATGATTGAATGGCGGAGCAGACTCAATGGGCCAGATGACCTAATTCTGCTCCTATGTCTTATGGTCTTATGGTATTAGTCTTGGATGCTCACTTCTCTAATTTGACTGTTCTCTCCACATCATTGTTGCCATTTTATCAGCCCAAAACATCGACTGTTTATCCTGTTGCATAGATGCTGTCTGATCTGCTGAGTTCCTCCAGCATTTTGTGAGTGTTGCTCTGGATTTCCAGTATCTGAAGAACCTCTTATGTCTCCATAGATGGAAGACTTTGTTTATTGTTTTATCTGAAAGGTAGTTTCTACTGCCATGCTCTGCAGTCACAAGCTCCTAGTACTTTTGGTAATTTGTATGAGTTGTTTTGATGTCTTTTGGTTATAACGAGAGATGGGAGAAAAGACAACGCAAGAGTGTGAGGTACTGAGGAGATCAAGGTAAGTTGAACTAGAGAGTAGCATCCTGGTGACTTACAAGAATTATAATGGTTGCATCAACCTGTTTGCCTCCTTTATATTAGGGGTTTGAGGAGATTTGGTATGTCACCAACAACTCCAGCAAATTCCTACAGATGTTCTAAGCAGAGCATTTTAACTGATTGCATCATCGTCTGGTATGGAGGGGACAATGCACAGGATTGGGAAAAAGCTGCAAATGGTTGTAAACTTAGACAGCTCCATCATGGGCACTAGCCTCACTAGCATCGAGAACATCTTTAAAAGGTGCCATCGATCGATAAGGATCCCTATCACCCAGTACATGCCCTCTCATCAAGTAGGGTTTATCACACCAGACAAGATCCCAAGATGCAAAACTGTGCAAGGAACCTCCTGAAAACCCCCATGCAGCACATACTAGCAGGGTGCAAGATGCAGGCAGGGATGGCATACACTGAACAGCACAACCAAATTGCAAAAATTGTGTGCAGGAACATGTGCACCTAGTGTGGAATGGACTCTCCCAAGACCAATGGAAACACCCAAGAAGGTAGTGGAGATTGACAGAGCTAAGATCCAAGTACAAACTGACAAGCAGATACTGGCCAACCAACCAGACATAGTCATACTAGACAAGGAACAGAAGAATGCAATAGTAATAGATGTGGAAATCCCAAATGACAGTAACATCAGGAAGAAAGATATGAGAAGCTAGAGAAATACCTGGGCTTGAAAGAGCAGATAGAAAGGACTTGGAAGGTTAAAGCCAGTGTAATCCCAGTGGTGATAGGAGCACCTGGAATGGGAGAGTGGCTCCAACAAATCTGGGAAACAACATTTGAGATCTCGGTCCAGAAGAGCGCACTACTAGGAACAGCAAGGAAACGGCACCGAAACCGTCAAGCTCCCAGGACTCTGGTAGAGGACCCGATATGGAGGGAAAAATACACATGAGGGGTGTGGGGAAAAAAATAGAGAAGTATATTCATTATGCAGATAGAGTATGTATATACTGTATATTTTTCATATTGCAATGTATACTATATTTTATGTATTGCACCGCATTATTGCCACAAAACAACAAATTTCATTGTTTTAGTGATAATAAACTTATTCTGATTCCTTTAATCACCATTCTCTTTTCCAGCAAAATGATTCATCACCCTCTATCCCAGCAGATTTATTCATCATCCTCCATCCCAGCAGATTTATTCACCAATCTCTATCCCAACTGAGTTATTCACCACTCTATCCCAGCAGTTATTCACCACTCTATCCCAGCAGAGTTATTCACCAATCTCTATCCCAGCAGAGTTATCCACTAATCTTGATCCCAGCAGTTATTCACCAACCTTGATCCCAGAAGTTATTCAATACCCTCTATCCCAGCAGAGTTATTCACCAATCTCTATCCCAGCAGTTATTCACCAACCTTGATCCCAGCAGAGTTATTCAATACTCTCTATCCCACCAGAGTTATTCACCAATCTCTATCCCAGCAGTTATTCACCAACTTTGATCCCAGCAGAGTTATTCAATACTCTCTATCCCACCAGAGTTATTCATCAATCTCAATCCCAGCAGTTATTCAATAACCTCTATTCCAGCAGAATTATTCACCAACCTCAATCCCAGCAGAGTTATTCAATACCCTCTATCCTAGCAGAGTTAGACATTACGATGCCAAAGTTAGTCATTGTGTGTGTTGCGAGAGTTAGTCGTTATGTTCCTCTCACTGCCTTAATTCAGATACAGCCTGAGATGATGCCATTGTTAAAATAATTAAGCTCCAATAATGGCCTTGTCAAGAGAAGATTGAGAGATGATCAAAACAAGGTATTTGAGATGATGGTGGGTTTTGGTTGGACTTTTTGATTAAACTATTTCCTTTCATGGGAGATAATTAGAGTGGGGCTGTTCAGAGGGAACAGCCACACTCTAACTTTCATCAGGAAGAAACGTGGATCTCTGTTCCCTCACAACAACATGTGGCTGGGTGTTAATTGCAAATTTCAAAATACCAATTGATATATTTATGTTAAGGGATATGCAGTCATCGAAAGTGGCTGTGGGTTTAAGGTACAGATCTATTGTGATCTAATAGCTATAAAAATACTGAGAGGTTTATTATTGGCTCACACTCTTCCATTCCTGCTGTGGGGGAGGTCCCTCAAGGAGAGTTTATCAGCAAGAATGAACCTGTTATCAGATTTTCATGTATTCTGCTGACATTAATTTTACAAGGCAACAATTGCATGTTTTTTTTTCCCTTTTTAGTCAGAAATGGACCAGTTTTATTACTCCGGGGCTGCTTTTTTACCTAAGATCTTCCCAGCGTTAGTTCGATCCAGCCAAGTGTGGAACGGTTTGAAAGGGGAGATGATGAGTTGAGAGGCTTTCCCTCCTCTCTCATTACTGACTTAAAAAGGCCTGAATGATGTACGGCAAATTTTAAAATGTCTAATACACAGCATCTGAAGAGCTTGTATATAAATGTGGGGTGGTATGGCATCGTAGTAGTCAGTGTATCATTAGTACAGTGCTAGCAACCCGGGTACAGTTCTGCTGCTGTCTGTATGACTACGTGGGTTTCATCCAAGTGCTCCAGTTTCACCCCAAATTCCAAAGAAATGTCCCAATGAGAGGTCTCTGCCCAAAATGCCGACTGTTTACTCTTTTCCATAGATGCTGCCTGAGCTGCTGAGTTCCTCCAACATTTTGTGTGTGTTGCTTTGGATTTCCAGCATTTGCAGGATTTCTTGTGTTTATGAAGTATGGGTTAGTAGGTTAATTGATGAATGAACAGCGAATGAACAGAGCACATGGATGAACAGAGAGGTTCACCTACTGCTCAAAGCCAGAGATTTAGCCTTCAGGTCTGGAGACTGGGAGGCTTACAGCTCAGCCAGGGCCAGCCTAAGGAGGGGAATCTCTCAGGCTAATCACATACACAAACAGAGGATCGAGGAGCATTTCAACTCCTCGGACCCCCAGCGCATGTGGCATGGCACACAGGTCATTACAGACTTCAAACCACCTAGTACTGTGCCCCCTTCCAGCTCTGCTCCCTCCCTGATGAGCTCAATTACTTCTACGCTCATTTTGACCGAGAGAACAAGGAGGTCACCCTCAAAGCCGATCTCCCACCTGGTGAACTGCCTCTCTCACTTTCCACCTCCGATGTTCGCGCCACCCTGAGCAGGGTGAATGTATGGAAGGCAGCTGGTCTGGATGGAATACCGCCCGTGTGCGCAGAGTCTGTGCAGGGCAGTTGGCCAGAATCTTCGCGGACGTTTTTAATCTGTCCCTGGCCCAGGCAGTTGTCCCCACAAGCTTCAAGATCACCACCATTGTGCTAGTGCTGAAGCATTCCACTGCCACGGGCCTGAATGACTTTTGTCCAGTTGCACTCACCCCCATCATTGCAAAGTGCTTTGAGAGACTGGTTCTATCACATCTGAAATCCTGTCTGCCCACTACCCCGGACCCCCATCAATTTGCCTGTCGCATCAACAGGTCAACAGAGGACGCCATCTCCACGGCACTTCACTCTGTCCTGACCCACCTGGACATCCCCAACTCTTACATCAGAATGCTATTCATTGACTTTAGATCAGCAATTAATACTGTGATCCCCTCCAAGCTGATCGCCAAACTTCGCCAGCTTGGTATTAGCTCATCCCTCTGCAATTGGACCTTGGACTTTCTGACTGACAGACCCCACTCCGTTAAGTTGGACAACCTTTCCTCCTCCACTCTCACCCTGAACACCGGCGTACCTCAAGGCTGTATGCTGAGCCCTCTTCTGTACTCCCTTTTCACCTGTGACTGCGTTCTTGTACGTGGTTCTAACTCCATAATCAAGTTCGCAGATGACACCACAGTGGTTGGCCTGATCAGAGGGGATGATGAGACGGCCTACAGGGAGGAGGTCCAGCACCTGGTCGCGTGTTGTGCCAACAACAACCTGACCCTTAACACCCAGAAGACCAAGGAGATCATTGTAGACTTCAGGCATGCTAGGAGCCACACTCACATCCCCATCTACATCAACGAAGCTGTAGTGGAACATGTATCAAGCTTCAAATTCCTTGGTGTCCACATTTCCGAGGATCTCACCTGGTCCCTGAGCTCCTCCATCCTGGTCAAAAAGGCGCAACAAAGCCTTTATTTCCTGCGGAGCATCAAGAAAGCTCACCTCTGTCCCAGGATACTGATGGACTTTTACTCCTGTACCATTGCAAGCATACTCACCAACTGCATCTCAGTGTGGTATGGCAACTGTCCCGTATCGGACCACAGAGCACTCCAGCTTGTGGTGAAAACTGCCCAGCGGATTATTGGCATCCAATTGCCCACCATTGAGAACATCTACCATAAATGCTGCCTGGGCAGGGGGAAAAGCATTATCAAAGATGCACCTCACCCTAACTATGGACTTTTTACTCTCCTCCCTTCCGGTAGGTGCTACAGGAGCCTCCGCTCCCGCACCAGCAGGCACAGGAAGAGCTTCTTCCCTGAGGCTGTGACCCTGCTGAACCTCACATCACAGCACTAAGCAGTATTGCACCCATATTGTACTGTCTCAGTACTTTTATATTTGTGTACTGTAGCACTTACTTTTTTATTCACCGTTATTTTGTAAATAACACTATTCTTTGCATTTCTGGTCAGACGCTAACTGCATTTCATTGGCTTTGTATCTGTACTCAGCACAATGACGATAAAGTTGAATCTAATGTAATCTAGTTTATTACGTGCTTATCATTGGGAAGTGTGTAATCATTGAACCAGAAGTACTTGCTACAGTGCTTTATCTTTAAATGAAACAATAATAAATAAATTGCTTGTTCCTGCATGGCAACCAGTTGTGCACAGCTTACATGACAAGTCGGAGAGTTTGTTGGCTATGTTAGTGGAGGGGGAGATCATATTTTCTTGTGTCTGTGCTCTTGTTATCCTTCAGTTCATTCTATGTTTCCTGTGTTTTCCTGACTGTTAAAACTTTAAGCTTCTACAAAGTTGTGCCGCCCCATCCTAAGTCTCATTAAGTCCATTCACCCATCAAGGCTGTGCTAACTGGCACACATTAACTTCTGTCCGGTGATACTTAAAATGCCTTTTGGTTTGAGTCCTTATCCTCACCCCTTCTGGTAATCACTCCAATCTTCACCTGCCCTACAACATGCTGAGGTCTTACCTCTCACTTATATTCATAATTCTAATCTTCCCTGCATTGGAGGTCCTGCCCATCACAATGCAATGCACTACCTGACCCCCTGTCCATGCAATGCAATACCCTCCCTCACATGCTGTCCATACAATGCAAGGCCCAATGTGAACTCTTCCACCATTCTACCTTCTCTCCTATGACAATGATTCAAACCTTGTTCCTTGACCAACATTCCTAATACCTGCTTGGATGGTTCAATTCATAAACATAAGAGTTTCCGCAGATGCTGGAAATCTTGATCAACACATACAAAATGCTGGAGGAACTCAGCAGGTCAGGCAGCATCTATGGAAAGAAATAAAGAGTGGATGTGTTAGGCCACTCTGTTATAGGAATCAAACTGGACACACTGGAGGCTGTGGCAGGAAAAAGGACCCTATGGAAAATCCTGGCAATCCTGGACAATTTTCTCACACTCTACATGCCACCTTGGGCGAACAGAGGCACACTTTTAGTAATAGACTAAGATAACACCACTACTCCAAACTATCAACTTCCACTGTAAGTATACCCAATGACTTGGCCTCCACAACTGTCAGTGACAATGAATTCCACAGAGTCACCACTGACAGCTGGTTCCTCCTAATCTCTATTGTAAAGGGGTGTCCTTCTGTTATGAGGTTGTGGCCCCAGTCCTAGATTCTCCTCCTAATCTGTATTGTAAAGGGGTGTCCTTCTGTTATGAGGTTGTGGCCCCAGTCCTAGATTCTCACACTATTGAAAGAGTCCTCTTCATGTCCACTCTATCTAGGCCTTTCAAGATTTGATAGGTTTCAATGAGATCCCCTCTCATGCTTCTAAACTCCAGCTGGTACAGACCCAGAGCCATCAAGCACTCCAAATACATTAATTCTTTCCCTCAGCTATTAGGCTCTATAATGAATCAACCTATAGCTGGAGAAATGATGACCTCCCCCCCCACCTTCTGTTCGACTATTTGAGGTAATTTATTTTTTTATTCTTTCTTACTTCTCTTCTAATATTTGTATATCTGTGCATTTGTAATGCCACTGTGACACTGTAATTTCCTTTAGGATCAATAAAGTGTCTGTCTATCTATCTATCTATCTATCTATCTATCTATCAGGACTGGAAAGGAAGTGGGCAAAAGCCAGAATAAGAAGGTGGGGGGAGTGGATGAGGCAGGTACAATAACAACATTTAAAGGACATTTGGACAGGTACATGGACTGAAGAGTACCATTGATCATTGCCTTATAAAAATGAATTTAAACTGATTTTTTTTCAAAACCCTGCAGATGCTGAAAATGTGAAGTAAAAGCTAAAATATTTCTGGAAACATTCAGCAATTCGAGCAGTATCCATGGAATGAGAAACAGTGTTACTATTACAGGATCACCTCTTAGAATGACTGTCATTTTCCAGGTGATGGTACTTTGTTTTGATGCTGGTTCATTATTGTCACATGTATCAAGATACAGTGGAAAGCTTGTCTTACATACTGTTCGCACAGATCAAATCATTACACAGTGCATTGAGCTGGAATAACGAAAAGTGTAAAGGCTACCAAAAATGTGCAATGCAGGGAAATGAAAAAGTGCAAGATCGTAATGAGATTGGTTGAGAAGCCAATAGTCCATCCTATGGTACAAGAGATCCATTCAAGTGTCTGATGACAGTGGGGTAGAAGCTGACCCTGAGCCTAGTGGTAGGTGCTTTCAGGCTTTGCATCTTCTGCCTGATGAAAGAGGAGAGAAGAGAGAATGTGGAGGATAAGCGGGGACTTTGATTATGCTGTTTTAATGAGACAGAGAGAAGTATGGATAAGAGTCCATGAAGCATTGCTAGCTCCCGCAATATGCTGAGCTGTATCCACAGCTCTCTGCAGTTTCTTGCAGTCTTGTTCGGAGCCATTATTCATTCAGAAAGAATGGCTTCTATGGTGCATTAACTTCCACCACAGTTCTGTATTAAGAGTTCCCAGATGCTGACCAGGTAAGACCTAGTCAAAGTGGAGAAAATATGGGCGACTATGATTTTAGTGACACCTATCTTCAATCCTTAATTAGGGCAAGGCAATTAGATGTGTGTACAACAACCATAGTTTAGTAGTTTGATCACTAAACAAGATCAATGTCTTGGGTGATAGTTCAGCTTCTATTCTTACAATCGATTAGTGAGTATTCTATTATCCTGATTGGACTGGAGGACTTTGATATATTAGAGTTACAGCCGCTGCCATTCATAAACTGGGAGTCATGCATTTAGCAGGTAGAATCAAGTTGTTTGACCTAATTTCCACAGATGAAGTTGGGCTAAGAAGAATGGGGTCTATGACCTAAGTCCAAGATCTCCTACTTCCCCTGGTGGTCTTGTGCTTGACCAAAGATCCAACCACAACATTTGAAGAAAAATGAAGTATAACACCAAAGAAGCCTTCAAAATCAGATAAAATGCATTATAATCTCACTGCTTTTGCGAAATAGTCTCAACAGAAACTCTACAAGATTCTATTTTAATTCCTTTGGAATGTTTTCATGTTTCGCTTTTGTTAGTTGGTGGTCCCACAGCCAACAAAATGAACCTAGGTATTTGAAATAAATTCCTTCAAAGGGTTGAACTCTTTCTGATGATGGTTTAATGCCAAGCTTGACCTTTTTTCCAACAAATTGGTATCACCACAAGAAAGCCAAGAAAGGAAGTTGTTTATTGAGCTGCCCGGTGTATTTGTCAAAACCTTGACTATTTTTGCATAAGGATCTCAAGCCAAGAGTTCTCTTTTTGTCTCACTCCCAATGAATGAGAAGTTGATGATGAACTGTGCCAAAACTTGCCTGCTAGGGCATAAGGTCATAAGTATAGGAGGAGAATCAAGCCATTTGCTTGTGGTTGAGTCTGCTCCACTGGTATGTCCTACCATGAAGTTAATGCGGCTTCGCGTTCCACATCTTTGTGTACATAATCCAGTGAAAATGGTGTCAGAAGTACGCAGAGTGAAGAAGGCATTTGGTGCTTTGGCCTTCAACAATCAGGGTATTGAGTAGAGGAGTCAGAACATTTAGAACAAAGATGAGGAGGAATTTTGTTAGCTAGAGGGTGATGAATCTGTGGACTTCATTGCCATTGACAGCTGTGGAAGCCAAGTCATTGGGTACTAATACCTTATTGTCGCCAAACAATTAATACTAGAATGTACAATCATCATAGCGATATTTGATTCTGCACTTCCCACTCCCTGGATTACAAATCAATAGTAAATATTAAAAATTTAAATTATAAATCATAAATAGAAAATAGAAAAATGGAAAGTAAGGTAGTGCAAAAAAACCGAGATGCAGGTCTGGATATTTGGAGGGTACGGCCCAGATCCGGGTCAGGATCCGTTCAGCCGTCTTATCACAGTTGGAAAGAAGCTGTTCCCAAATCTGGCCGTACGAGTTCAAACTCCTGAGCCTTCTCCCGGAGGGAAGAGGGACGAAAAGTGTGTTGGCTGGGTGGGTCGTGTCCTTGAAGTGGAGGTTGATAGGTTCTTGATTAATAAGGTTTATTAGGAAGAATTTTGTTTGTTCTCTGCCAACTCCAAAGTCAGTAGGTTTAAGACAAGGTAATTTTGTTCAAGATCAGAATCAGAATCAGGTTTGTTATCACCAGCATGTGACGTGAAATTTGTTAACTTAGCAGCAGCGGTTGAATGCAATACATAATCTAGAAAAATAAATAAATAAATAAATAAATTACAGTATACGTATATTAAATAGATTAAAAGTTGTGCAAAAACAGAAATACTATGTATTTTAAAAAGTGAGGTAGGGTCCAAGGGTTCAATGTCCATTCAGGAATCGGATGGCAGAGGGGAAGAAGCTGTTCCTGAGTCGCTGAGTATGTGCCTTCAGGCTTCTGTACCTCGTACATCTTCAGCATCTTGAACCATCTATCATAGTTTGGACCACTCAACATATAGTAGTTATTCACACAGGATGTCTGGCCCCTCCATCCACATTGACACCAATGTCGTGAAAATCCTATCTAGCTCAGATTTCAGTTATTACTTCCATTTAATCCATTGAGTATGGTCATGAACCCTTCCATTAGTAGTCACAATGGTATATGAATGTACTCAAAGTTCAAAGTCAAATTATTATCAAAGTACATTTATGTCACCATATACAACCCTGAGATTCATTTTCTTGTGAGCAATCACAGTGAATACAAGGAAACACAAAAGAATCAATGAAAAGCCATACACAAGACAAGCAACTAATGTGCAAATAGACAACAAGCAGTGCAAATACAAAAAGAAAAAAAAAATAATAATGATGAATATATAAGCAATAAGTATCAAGAACAGAGTGGTAATAACTGTTCCTGAACCTGGTGGTGTGGGTTCTGATCCTTCCTGATGGCAGCAGTGAGAAGAGAGCATGGGCTGGAGGGTGGGGGCCCTTGAATATGGATACTGCTTTCCTGTGACGGCGCTCCATGCAAATTTGCTCAGTGCTGGGAAGGCTAGGACCGTATGCATTACTTTTTGTATTTTTTTTCTGTTTGAGGCCATTGGTTTTCCCATACCAGACTGTGATGTAACCAGTCAATATACTCTCCACCCCACATCTATAGAAATTTATCAGTGCTTTAGATGACATGTAGAATATTCGCAAACTCTTAAGAAGGTAGTGCTGCCGTGCTTTCTTTTAAATGGCTCTTAGGTGCTGGACCCAGGACAGATCCTCTGAAATGATAGCACCAAGGCTTTTAAAATTGCTGACCCTCGACATCTCTGGTCCCCCAATGAGGACTTGTTCATGCATTTCTGGCTTCCTCCTCCTGAAATCAGTAATCAGCTCCTTAATCTTGCTGACATTGTGGCATCACTCAGCCAGATTTTCAATCTCCCTCCTATATGTTAATTCGTCACCACCTTTGATTTGGCCAACGACAGTGGTGTCATCAGCAATCTTAAATATGGCAATAGATCTGTGCTTAGCCACACAGTCATAAGGGTAAATCTAGTAAAGCAGGGGGCTAAGCACATAGCCTTGTGGTGCATCTGTGAAGATTGTGGAGAAAATGTTGCCAATCTGAACTGACTGGGGCCTGCAAGTAAGGAAATTGAGGATCCAATTATACAAAGAGGTATTGAGGCCAAGTCCTTGAAGCTTATTGATTATTTTTGAGGGGATGATGGTGTTGAATGCTGAACACTATTCAGCGTGAAGCGCAGAATCAAATATCGCTGTGATGATTGTACGCTCTAGTATCAATTGTTTGGCGACAATAAAGTAAAACTGTAGTCGATAAAGAGCATCCTGACCTACAGAATGCATCTTCACTGTCCAGGTGTTGCAGGGTTGAGTGGGGAGACCCAATGAAATTGCAGCTGCTGTTGACCTGTTGTGATAGTAAGTAAATTGGAGTGGATCCATGTCAGCCCTCATGTTTCATCACCAGGAGTGGTAATTACTAGACTGACCTTTAGGGAAGTCTCGGGGGGGGGGGGGGGGTGGAGATTTAATGGCACCCTTTAAATAATTAATTGAGTTGATGTTATACAGTAGAAACTTTGAACCTATTCTACTCAGTCATATACCAATGGCCTTCAACTCCCAGTTCAGAAGGTGGATAAAATTACCATCAGTACATCCTCTCTTTTGCAAAGCTCAGTGTGGAGGGAGCAATTCAAATTGACAACTGCCCTCCAGCAGGGAAGTTTGTCAACCCTCCAGATTTGTCCTGGAAATTTCAGAAATGAGAAATTCATCTCACAGTCTCTGTTTTGCACAATGGGGGGAAATACTGAATGTTTAGGTTAACATCCTGGCCAAAGGGCCTGTGCTATGCTGTACTGCTCATGTTTAAAAACAATGTATTTCCTTCATTGTCTTTAATCCTACATATATTGGACCATGTGGGATCAGAATCAGAATTATCATTGACATCTGTTGTGAAATTTGTTGTGTTGTGGCAGTAATACAATGTCTTTTTGTTTGTAGATGATTTGGAACTGGAGAGGATTTGCAGGGCAATGTTGGCAAGCTAGGTGGGACAAATTTAAGGTATAGAGATCTCACTGAAGGCCAGAAAATACTGGAGGAGTTAAATATCTTCTGAGTATAACTACCATATGTCGAGTGGTCTTGTCTGGAACTGTACCGTCATTTAAAAACACCCCACAAAGAAGTCCAGCAGGAGTTGACAACAGTCTCCATTCACTTGTCCATGTGCCTCACAGCACTGTGGAGTTGGTATGCTGTAGAAAACCTGATCTACCTAATTCTTTCAATTCCCAGCAAAGTAATTTATTCAGTCTCATACTCTACCTCTTTCCCTGTAATTTTGTAAACCAGTTTCACTTTTGAAATTCAAATTTGATTGACAGCTCTGTTCTCGCTCTCACAGACAGTGAGTTCTGGATCAGAAAACCATAAGACATAGGACCAGAATTAGAAGATTCAGCCCATTGAGTCCACTTAGACATTCAGTTGTGGCTGATTTATTTTCCCTCTCAATCCATTCTCCTGCCTGCTCTTTGTAACCTTTGCGCCTGACTAATCAAAAAACTATCCACTTCCACTGTAGGTATACCTAATGACTTGGCCTCCACGGCTGTCAGTGGCAATGAATTCCACAGCTTCACCACTCGTTGACTAAAGAGGTTCCTCCTAATCTCTATTGTAAAGGGGTGTCCTTCTATTGTGAGGTTATGTCCCCGGTCCTATATCCTCGCACTATTGAAAGGATCCTCTCCATGTCCACTCTATCTAGGCCTTTCAATATTTGATAGGTTTCAATGAGATCCCCTCTCATCCTTCAAAACCCCAGCTGGTACAGGCCCAGAACAATCAAACACTCCAAATACATTCATACTTTCATTCCAAGATCATTCATGTAAACTTCGTCTTTACCCTCTCCACACCCTTCCTGACAAATATCTATAAAGCCTCAACATTGCATCCTTGCTCTTAGATTCTAGTCCTCTCGAAATGAATGCCATCATCGCACTATCCTTCCTTGCCACTGACTCAACCTGCAATGTAAGGTTTTGGGAATCCTGCTTGAGGACTTCCTTTGAACCTCCATTTTCTGAATGTGCTCTCTGTTTAGAAAAATCATCACCTACTCTGTGTGACATTAAGAGGTGATTTGCAAATTTAATCAAGATGGGCTCATTAATATGATGGCTGTCAGCCAAGTGGAACCATTACCAGGTCTCTAGGGATAGCTTGTAGAAGGTTTGGTCAATCAGTTGCTCTTGATTTACTGGTATGTGAGCAACTAGGCTACTTTAACAGCCACATATGGGGTTAGAATTGTACATCCAGTATCCTTTCTCTGCAAAGTTTCCGTTCTCATAGAGCCTGGAGCAGTCCTGCTGAGGATTGGAGAAAGCTGCAAAGGGTTGCACTTAGCCAGCTCCATCATGTGCACTGGTCTCCCTGACATCAAAGTCCTCACCAAAAGGCAATATCTTGTAGTCAGGGATCCCCTTGGAAAGAGTGATTATAGTATGATTGAAATTGCATTCAGATGGAGGATGAAATAGTTAGATCTAAAACTAGTGTATTATGCTTGAATAAGGGAGACTACAATGGGATGAGGGAGGAGTTGGCTAATATGGATTGGGAGCACAAGCTATTTGGTAGGATAGTTGAGGAACAGTGGAATACTTTCAAAGAGATTTTTCACAGTGCTCAACAAAAGTATATTCCAGTCAAAAGTAAGGACAGTAAGTGAGGGGAGAGCCAGCCTTGGATAACTAAGGAAATAAAAGATAGTATCAAATTAAAAGCTCATGTGTACTAAGTCACAAAGAGTAGTGGGAGACTGGAGGATTGGGAAAACTTTAAACAGCAACAGAGAACAACTAAACAAGAAATAAGGAAAGGGAAGACGGAGTATGAAAGTAAATTAGCACAAAATATAAAAACAGATAGCAAAAGTTTTTATAAATATATCAAGTGAAAGAGGGTGGCTAAAGTCAATGTAGGTCCCCTGGAAGACGAGTAGGGGAAATTGGTATTGGGTGATAAGGAAATGGCTGAGGCATTGAACAACTATTTCGTGTCTGTCTTCACGGTGGAGGACATGTCCAATATGCCAAAGAAGGATGTTATGAACAAAATGGGAGGTGAGGACCTTGATAAAATCACTGTCACTAAAGAGATAGTGATGAACAAACTAGAGGGCCTGAAGGTAGATACGTCCCCTGGTCCTGATGGGATGCATCCCAGGGTGCTGAAGGAATTGGCAGAGGTTATAGTAGATGCGTTGGTAATCATTTATCAAAACTCTCTAGACTCTGGGCAGGTCTCGGTGGATTGGAAGACAGCAAATGTCACGCGACTTTTTAAAAAAGGATGCAGGCAAAAGACGGGCAACTATAGGCCAGTTAGCTTAACGTCTGAAGTCGGGAAAATGCTTAAAGCTGTCATTAAGGAAGAAATAGTGAAACATTTAGAAAGGAGTGGTTCCATTAGACAGACGCAGCATGGATTCAGAAAAAGCAGGTTCTATTTGATAAACTTACTGGAGTTCTTTAAGGACATAATGAGTGCAGTGGATAGAGGGGAACAGGTGGATGTCGTATACTTGGATTTCCAGAAGGCGTTCGATAAGGTGCTGCACAAGAGACTTATAAATAAGATACGGATGCATGGAGTTGGAAGAAGTGTATTAGCATGGGTACTGGATTGGTTAAATGGGTGTTTCTCCGGTTGGCAGTCAGTGGTGAGTGGGGTGCCACAGGGGTCGGTGCTGGGCCCGCAGCTGTTTACCATTTACATTGATGATTTGGAAGAGGGGACTGACAGCAAAATTTGCTGATGACACTAAACTGAGTGGAAAAGCAAATCGTGCAGAGGATGTGGAGAGTTTGCAGAGGGATATAGATAGGTTAAGTGAGTGGGCCAAGGTCTGGCAGATGGAATACAACTTTGGTAAAAGTGAGATCATCCACTTTGGAAGGAATAATAGAAGAGCAGATTATTATTTAAGCGGTGAAAGATTGCAGCTTGCTGTTGTGCAGAGGGACTTGGGAGTGCTTGATCGTGAATCGCAAAAAGTTGGCTTGCAGGTACAACACTTCATTGGTAGAGGGATTGAATTCAAGATCAGGGAGATCATGCTGCAACTGTACAGGGTACCGGTGAGGACACACCTGGAGTACTGTGTGCAGTTCTGTTCTCCGTACTTGAGGAAGGATATACTGGCTTTGGAGGCAGTGCAGAGGAGGTTCACCAGGTTGATTACAGGGATGAAGGGGTTAACCTATGAGGAGAGATTGAGTTGCCTGGGACTATACTCTCTGGTGTTTAGACGAATGAGAGGGAATCTTATAGAAACATACAAAATTTTGAAAGGGATAGATAAGATAGAAGTAGGAAAGTTGTTTCCATTGGCAGGTGAGACTAGAACAAGGGGACATTGCCTCAAGATTCAGGGGAGAGGATTTAGGATGGAGATGAGGAGAAATTGTTTTTACCAGAGAGTGGTGAATTTGTGGAATTCTCTGCCCAGGGAAGCAGTTGAGGCTTCCTCACTGAATATATTTAAGAAACAGTTAGAAAGGTTTTAACATAGTAAGGGAATTAAGGGTTATGGGGAAAAGGCATGTAAATGGAGCTGAATTTACAGACAGATCAGCCATGACCTTATTGAATGGTGGGGCAGGCTCTATGGGCCGGATGGCCTACTCCTGCTCCTATTTCTTATGTTCTTATGTTCTTATCCATCATTAAGGATCCCTATCACTTAGGACATGCCCCTTTCTCATTGCTACCATCAGGGAAGAGGTACAGGAGCCCAACGACATACACTCAATGTTTCAGAAACAGTTTTTTCCAATCTCATCACCCCATGAACACTACGCTGCATCTGCTCTCAGAATGAGGCTTTTCATTCCAGAACTAAGGAGATGTCCTCCTTCTTCAAAGAAAGGGGCTTCCCTTCCTCCATCATCAACACTGTCCTCACCCACATCTCTTCCATTTTGCACAAGTCGGTCCTCACCCCACCCTTCCACCACCTCACTGGTGATAGGGTTTCTCTTGTCCTTACTTACCACCCCACCAGCTTCCATGTCCAGCATATAATTCTCTGTAACTTCCGCCATCTCCAAAGGGATCCCACCGCAAGCACATCTTCCCCTCTCCCCCTGCCCACATTCTGCTTTCTGCAGGGATTGCTCCCTATATGACTTCCTTGTCCATTCGTCCCTCTGCACTGATCTCCCTCTAGCACTTATCCTTCAAGTGGAACAAGTGCTACACCTGCCCCTACACCGCATCCCTCACTACCATTCAGGACTCGCAACAGGACTTCCAGATGAGGCGACATTTCACATTTGATTCTGTTGGGGTCATCTACTGTATCTGGTGCTCCTGGTGAGCTCCGACATAGATTGGGAAACTGTTTTGTCGAGCACCTACACTCTGTCCACCAGAAAAAGTAGGATCTCCCAGTTGCTATCCATTTTAATTCTACTTCCCATTCCCATTTCAACATGTCAGTGATGAGGCCACACTCAGGTTGGAGGAGCAAAACTATATATTCCGTTTGGGTACCCTCCACTTCGACCTGATGGCATGAATATTGATTTCTCAAACTTCCAATAATGCCCCCCTCTCACGATTCCCCATTCCCATTTCCCTCTCTTATCTTACCTCCTTACCTGCCCATCACCTACTCCTCCCCCTTCCCTTTCTTCCATGGCCTTCTGTACTCCTCCTCTCAGGTTTCCCTTTCTCCAGCCCTTTATTTCTTTCACCAATCAACTTCCCAGCTCTTTACTTCACTAGTCCCCCTCTCCCAATGTATTTCTTCCTCCCCTCCTCCCACCTTCTTTTCTTTTTTCCTGATGAAGGGTCCCGGCTCAAAGAGTCAACTGTTTACTCTTTTCCGTAGATGCTGCCTGGCCTGCTGAGCTCCTCCAGCATTTTGTGTGTGTTGCTTGGATTTCTAGCCTCTGCAGATTTTCTCTTGTTCGTGATCGGATCACCACTTTGTTCTCTTTTTGCACTACTTACTTAATTTAATCTTTAATATATATTTATTATTGTAATTTATAATATTTTAATGTATTGCACTATACCACTGCCACAAAACGTCAGCTTTAATGACACTCAGTAATATTAAACCCGATTCTAATTCTGACATCAGGGGCCCACCTTGTAGTGCTCGGCCTTCAGATAAAGGAGGGGGTTGCAAACATTGTTGTGTGGCCAGGATTGTGACCGACTGAAGGACTGGGCTGCTGAAGGTCAGGCAGTGAATGAGCTGTTGGGAGAGAGTGTGTTGGAGGAGGGGTGGGAATGCACACTGCTTGCTTAATTACTCATGACATGCTGGAATGCTCTCGTCAGCCTGAATTATACTGAAGTCATGACCTCTGTGGTGAGGGGCGGGGAAGGGTGCTTCCACAGAGGGTGAAGAGGGAAAATAATTGGCATGCCATGCCCTGCAGGGAAATACATTGAACAGTTGCTATTCGTTGAGTTTCCATTCATTGAAAAGGAGAATGAGAGAGGGGGAAGGGAGAGACCAAAGGGGGATACCTAGTTCAAGACCATTACATAGATGCAGCCAGCCGGAAGGATCTCCGACTGGGAAAATCCTTGTGGTTGAGAGCTGCCAAAAGGCACGTCACAGAGAGCGACCTGTAGAATTGTAAATCAAGTTGTCAAGCAGACAGGTATGTGTGTGTGAGTAATGTTCCTTTCAGAATGTTTCCCTTGCATTGCCCTACTGGGGACTAGTCAGAAATGTAGACTGCTTTAACCCTTTAATTTCTTTCGATTTATTTTGAACTCTTTTATTGGTTTGTCATTCCCTGATAAAATAAGAACATTTCACTATCTTTATTCTGTGCCAGCCACTAATTCTGGAGCTCCCTTGCTAAACTCTATTTCTGATTCCACATTAATGCATCTACATAACCATCTGAAAGATAGTTCTTCTGAGAGTGCAATACCCTGTCATGGCTTATTAACTGGACTCTGAAAACTCATACTCCTTCCTCAATCACACTTTATTTACTTATGCTCAAGGAGAACAGCATGGTCCCTGTCACTACACTGCTCTGATGTTTGAACAGATAAACGCCATTCTTGTACAGAATTGTCAAGTTGTATACAAATATCGATCCAATAGATCTTTGTACATTTCTGAATCCTGTATTTGCATATTTAAGTACTAATCATAATTCATATTTCAGATGTTAATTAAATCAACATGCTACTTGAGAATTCGTAAAATAACTGTCCAATTGTAACTGTTGCCCTAGAATACTTTGTTTCCTTCCTTATCCTGCCTTGGTCTGCTTAGTGACCTTGGTTCCCAGGCTTGAACAGAAAGACTGTATATGAGTTAGGACCATGTTCAGCCTGGGTGACTGCATTTTGTCCGTACACTGCCTCTGTCAGCTTATCATCTTGACTGTTGCCTGACTGAATTTCGAGCGTTGTTTTGGGCCGAATCAAATGAGGTGACAAATCAGCCTGAAAATCTGGCTGAATGGGGCCGCAACAACAACCTCTTACTCAATGTCAGCAAAGCAAAGAGCTATTAGGTGACTACAGGTGGAGGACATTGGAGGTGTAAGAGCCAGTCCTCATTAGGAGATCAGAAGTGGAGAGAATCAGAAACTTTGCATTATCGTTTCAGAAAATCTGTTCTGGGTCCAGCATGTAAACACCACTACAGAGAAGGCACGGCAGTGCCTCTACTTTCAGAATCAGACTTTATATAACTGGCATACATTGTGATACTTGTTATCTTTACGGCAGCAGGACAATGAAATACATGATAAATAAATATAGAGAAAAAAACTGAGTTACATTAAGTATATATATATATGTCTATTATTTAATAATAAGTTAAGTTAAAATACGTGGTACAAGATAATAAAAGTAAAAAGATAGTGAGATAGTGTCCATGGGTTCAATGTCCATTTAGAAATCAGATGGCAGAGGGGAAGGAGCTGTTCCTGAATGGCTGAGTGTGTGCCTTCAGGCTTCTGTACCTCCTTCCCAATGGTAACAGTGAGAAGAGGGCATGTCCTGGGTGGTGGGGATCCTTAATGATGGATGCCACCGCTTCTTGAAGATGTCTTGGATACCACAGAGGCTGGTACCCATGATAGATTTGACTAATTTTACAATTTTAGAAATTTCTGCAACTTGCTTTGATCTTGTGCAGTAGCCATTCCGCATACCAGATGGTGATGCAGCCATTCAGAATGTTCTCCACAGTACATTTGTAGAAGTTTTCGAGTATTTTTGTTGACAAACCAAACTCAAACTCCTAATGAAATATAGCCACTGTCTTACCTTTATAGTTGTATCATTATGTTATGTCCGGGTTAGGTCCTCAGAGCTATCGACATTGAGGAATTTGAAATTGCTCACTCTCTCCACTTCTGATCTCTCTATGAGGATTGGTTTGTGTTCCCTGATCTTACCCTTCTTAAAGTCCACAATCAGCTCTTTGGTCTTGCTGATGTTGAGTGCACCAGTCAACTAACTGGTATATCTTACTCTCATACCCCCTTTCGTCGCTATCTAAAATTCTGTCAACAATGGTTGTATCATCAGCAAATTTATTAATGCTGTTTGAGCTATGCCTAGCCACACAATCATGGGTGTAAAGAGAGCAGAGCAGCACACATTTTTGAGGAACACCACTGTTAATTGTCAGTGAGGTGGAGATGTTATTTCCAAGCCACACAGATTGTGCTCTTCTGGTTAGGAAGTTGAGGATCCAGTTGCAGAAGGAGGTGCAGAGTCCTAGGTTCTATAGCTTATCGATCAGGACTGTAGGAATGATGGTGTTAAATGCTAAGCTATAGTATAAACAGCATCCTGATATAGGTAGTTCCATTGCCCAGGTGTAGAGAGCCATTGAGATCACTTCTGCTGTAGACCTATTGCAGTGGGTCCGGATCCATCCTGAGACAGGTGTTGTTCGAGCCACAACCAACTTCTCAAGGCATTTCATCACTATAGATGTGAGCGCTGCTGGACAATAGTCATTGAGGCAGCTCACACTGCTCTTCTTGGAGACTGGTATAAATAATTGTTGCCCTTTTGAAGCAGGTGGGAACTTCGGACTGTAGCAGTAAGAGATTGAAATTTCTTTGAATACTCCCGCCAATTGGTTGGCACAGGTTTTCAGAGCCCTACCAGGTACTCCATTGGGCCCTGCTGCTGTTCACACACTATTTTAACCCTTGCTTTGCTGAAATGTGCACACCCGCTTAGGTTGTCTGGCAACAGCTCACAGATACTGAAGTACTGTACACTTAGAAGGTGCCATTACCTGTACTTTAGGAAGCACTGAATGGCAAAGCACAGGTGATGCCCCTCTGGCCTGTTGCATCTCAGTCAACTTTTCAGTACCTCTGCTCTTTCTTCAATTGCTGATGCAATTCCGTTTTGAAAACCCTGATTCATTATGTCTGCATCACCTGCGTGGAATCAAGTTCCAAGTCATAATCATATTCAATGTTTAAAAACAAAGGTTCCTTCTTCTTCCCTCCTGTCATTTTGAGATGTATTTCCTGGTCTATGAAGCATCCATAAAGATTTTTATGCAGAGAGTGGTGCGTGCATGGAATGGGCTGCCAATGGCGGTGGTGGAGGTGGAAACAATAGGGTCTTTTAAGAGACTCCTGGATTGCTACATGGAGCTTAGAAGAATAGAGGGTTATGGGTAAAGCCTAGGTAGTTCTAAGGTAGGGATTTGTTCAGCACAGCTTTGTGGGCCAAAGGGCCTGTATTGTGCTGTATGCTTTCTATGTTTCTATGTTTCTATTTCTGAATGAACATTGAACCATAAACACTACCTCACAACTTTTTAATTTCTATTTTTGCACTATTTATTTAACTATAACATATATCTATTTCTCTCTCACTTATACACCACCTGTAATTCACAGTTTTTTTTATATTATTATGTATTGCTTTGTATTCCAGCTGCAAAGTTACCAAATTTCATGACATTTGCCAGTTATATTAAACCTGATTCTGATTCAGATTCCTGAAGAGTTTTGGAAGAGGAAATGGAGAGAAGCTATACTTATTATTAAGGGGGACAGCCACTGGGGTACTCTCTAGTACCTGCTTCTTGCCCTTCCCTCTCCTAACTGTTACCCACTTCCCTGTCTCCTCTCTATCACCTCCTCACTCTCTCTGACCAGACGAAGGTCATCGAGCTGCAGCTCCAGTCCCCTAACGCAGTCTCTAAGGAGCTGCAGCTCGACATACCTTGTGCAGATGTGGTTGTCTGGGAGGCTGGGAGTCTCCAGGACCTCCCACATCCAATACCAAGCACAGAAAATCGGCCTCACACACTTACTGTCTGTCTTTATTTTAAACAGATAACCTACCTGGCCTCGACCCTTTATTGCCAAAGCCCCGTTGAGCCAAAGCCTTCCTACTCTGTCTCCCACTACTCCATCGCCCGCTCCTCCGACACCTGCTCTGTAAATCCGTCTTCCTTTTAAACTCTTTCCACTGTTCTCACTGGCCGACCTTCACGCACTTGCGCAGTCGTCCCCTTCAAACTACCGAAGAAATAACCATCACCTTCTCAACTCTGCTCGTTTTTAAACTCTTCCCGCTGTTCTCACTGGCCGACCTCCACACGCTTGCACAGTCGTGTCCCATTCAAACTGCCGAAGAGATAACCATCACCTTCTCAACTCTGCTTGCTTTTAAACTCTTCTCAACTCAACTCGCTTTTAACACCTGATGGTAGAGGGGAAGAAGCTATTCCCCTTTGATCTAACAAATCTCCTTTGCCCAAAAGAATATACTTCATCTCCTCCATTCTGAACTTGTAACATATTCCTCCCCCTCTAAGTAATCTGATAACTTTCTTCTGCACATTCTCAAGGACCTTCACAGCCTTTCTAAATGGAATGATCAGAGTTGGTTGCATCCATTGTCTGTGAAAGTGGAACTCTTTTACGTTCTCTTTTCTGGAATGTGATCATTGTTTTACAACACACACAATACTTTCCCTTATCTGCACAGAAACAGATCCTTTAGTCATTATGGCCTTGTTGACAAGATACACATTTAAACTAGTCTCATTTATCTGTGTTTGGGCCATAAACCTTCCCTGTCCATGTATGTGTCTAAGTAACTTTAAAATGTTGTTAATGTATCTGTCTCAACCATTACTTTTAGCAGCTTATTCCATATATAGACCACCCTTTGGGTTAAATCAGGTGCCTATTAGATTTCTTCCCCTCTCACCAGCAGTTCATTGCTCTGCATTCCAACATCAATGGTCCACAGGAGGGTGGGCTGCTTTACTCCTTCTTGTACCAGGGCTGAGGGAGAAGCAACCCAAAACTTAGCCCATGGCCTGCCCAGCGAGCAGGTCTCTTTGGCCTTATGACTGATCTTAGCCAGCAGGACATGGTGGTGCCCTGAATTCTCTGCAGGCAGTTTCTCTTCCCCCATCACTCATCCTCTCTTCTGGCAGCTACCAATGCCTGACCCATGTCTATACCAATTAGTGCCTCATCCATCACATCACTACTGATGCTGCTTCTTTCAGACTGGGTCTCTAGTGCAAAGAGATAACATGAGCAGGAGAGAAATTTATTGTGTAAGGGAATGAATGGATAGCATTCAACACTAAAGGCCAGACTAAATATGGTAGTAGAGGGTCCAATATTACTAACACTATTCTCTCCCCATAATTGCACCTTACAATGGACTGGTCCTGACTAACGTACAGAAAATGGACTTTATCTGTACTTGTCTATCTATTGTGATGAGAGTACGCATAGATTAAGATGTTAGCTGTCCTGTGCTGGCACCAGTGGAATCAGCAGTTGGTCTGCCACCTGTCTTCAGGAGAAAGAGAGATAAGGAAAACAATGGAGCAGCATTTGGAGATGTTAATGAAGGGACGGGAGAGTTTAACGGAAGGAGAGCTGTCAAGATCAGCCCCCCTTTGAACCCTGAACTGTTTGAAGTGATGGACAGGCGATACCCCAGCAGGGAGATAAAAAGGGATAGGTTCGCTAAGGCAGACACACACGACACCACGAGGTAACGAGACCCTGGAAGTGGTGCGCCTCCCACAAGTCGGTGGGAGTTTTGGAGGGCTGATCGCGGGACCAAGCCATAGACGCACAGGGTGGAAAGGTACAATCGGCGGGAACCTGGTGTGTGTCCGCCCTTGCCTGGGTGCCAGGTTCACCGCAGAGAAACGATCGTATCTGGAAACAGAGGGGTCACAGTCGGTGACCTCAGAAGACATCACAAAGGGCTCGCCTGAAAGCTGACTGCGAAGAATATCGAAGGTCTGTGTGGAAGCTGTTTGAATATTCATTCGTTTTTGCTGTCTCTCTCCTTCCCCCCACTGTCCATCGCCACGGCAGTGATTACTGTGAACTGAACTGAACTCAGTTGAACTGAACTTTGCGTCACTTTGAAACTGGTCATTTACCCCTAGACGATGATAGAGCTTGATTGATCCTGTTATCCTAATTCTGTGTACATGTGTGTTTATCATTGCTGAACTGTTGCCTTTATTATCCTTTTGATTAGAGTACTGTGTTGCTTGTTTCTTTAATAAAACTCTCTTAGTTCCAGTAATCCAGACTCCAACTGAGTGATCCATTTCTGCTGGTTTGGCAACCCAGTTACGCGGTACGTAACACTATTCATAGCCTTGCACCCTGTATTCCACCCCCCGCACCTCCTTTCCTAACGTCTACACAATTAGCAGATCAGATGCAGTTTGAATTATGAATTTTTATTCATAAAGCTACAGTACTATTTACTAATAGTAGTATTACTATTACTATTTATTATTTATGGTGCAACTGTAACGAAAACCAATTTCCCCCAGGATCAATAAAGTATAACTATGACTATGACTACTACTATAATGTTAACTTTAAACAAGAGAAAATATGCAAATGCTGGAAATCCAAGCAGCACACATCAAGTGCTGGAGGAACTCAGCAGGTCAGGCAGAATCTACGGAAGAGTACAGATGATGTTTCAGGCCAAGACCATTCAGCAGGCCTCCATAATATTAACTTGTTGTGCAGAAATCATTGATAATAAAGATCTGTTATGTTCCTCTCTATTCCACTTGATGATACTACAAATTGCCCTTTACCGTGGAGGGTAGGATTGACCATTTGTTGTTTTGGCTTGTGTTTTGCTAGCTTTCCTTTGCCTGCACAGAATATTGGGGCCAGTGCTGCAGGGATCCACAAGGTGCCCTTCGCTGTGACTTCAGACCCACCGGATTAGAGTTGGGAGCTGCAGTGCACATTAGTAGCTCAGAGGTTGTAGTATTGTGTACAACATTTTTGTCTCCTTTTTCCAAGAGTGCAGAGATTACAAGAATGGTTTCCAGTGTGACAAGTTTGCTGAGTTTCTGAGGCATATGTTCTCGGGAAGAAAGAGAGGTCACCCCACTGCAACATACAACATTTTTAGAGGCCTTGACAAGGTAAATTTCATGTGGGAATTCCAAGCATTTCTCCTCACTGCCATGGTAGCATAGTGGTTTGCACAATGCTTCTCAGCACTAGATGTAAGATCAGGGTTCAGTTCCCTACGCTGTCTGTAAGGAGTTTGTACATTCACCCACATGATGTGGAGGCTCAGTTATTGCTTGTATTCAAAGCAGAGGCCAATAGATGTCGAGGCTTAAGAGATACTGTGAAAGGGTAGAGAAATAGGGAGGGAGGAGAAGATGGTGGCGCGATGCAGCTCGCAGCGGCCACTCCGGTGGTGATGTCTGTTATCTGTCAAGTAGGGTGCCGTGCACAATCCTGATTTGATGGAGACAGGTGTGAGAGCACGGAGGAACATCTGGAGAAACTTCTGAAATGCCTGTTTTGCTGCCGCTGCTACTGTGTGATCCAGAATCTCTGGAGGGGAAGGCCCCGAGTCCTCGGCTTTGCTTGTTGCTCTGCGGCCGGGGCAGGGTTGAAGCGCTCGGCAGAGGATGGTGCTTGGTGCTCAGTGTCGGAGGGCTGGTCGGAGGCTCAAAGTTTTTGGACGGACTCAGAGTCCACTGCAGTCAGGTGCTTCCAATGGTGCTGCATCGGCAAGTTTGCGGCGCTTGGAGGTTCATGGCAGGGAGAGTTTCTCCCTTCTACCAACTGCGTGAGATGATAGGGCTATCGGGACACCGAGACTTTTTTTTACCGTGCCCATGGTCTGCTCTTTATCAAATTACAGTATTGCTTTGCACTGTTGTAGCTATATGTTATAATTATGTGGTTTTGTCAGTTTTAGTCTTGGTTTGTCCTACGTTTCTTGTGATATTATTCTGGAGGAACATTGTATCATTTTTTTAATGCATGCATTTCTAAATGACAATAAACGAGGACTGAGTGTCCTCATAATCTAATCTAATCTAAAGTTGTGTGAAAGTAGAAGATTGTCTATGGGCATTTTGACCTGCAGAGCAGGCTTGAGACCTTAAATGATCTTGCTTCTATCGTTTATGTTGTGTTTTGAATCGCTTACCTTTGTCTCAAATCTGACATTGTTCCTGAAATGGGGTCCCGCTTAATGAGAACTAACTTGAAAGAATCTCAAAGTTCAAAGTAAATTTATTATCAACGTACATATAAGACACCACGTGCAACCCTGAGATTCATTTTCTTGCAGGTATAATCAATACATCTAAACTAGAGTAATAACCATAATAAAAACAATGGAAGACCACACCAACTGGGGAGTTCAACCAGTGTGCAAAATTCAACAAACTGTGCAAGTACAAAAGGAAATAAATAATAACAACAAATAAATAAGCAATAAATATCAAGGGCACATGATGAAGGCTGGGGGGACATTTCAACGATGGGGCCAGTAAAGTTAAGTGAAATTATCCTCTTTGATTCAAGAGCCTGATGGTTGAGGGGTAGTAACTGTTCCAGAACCTAATGATGTGAGTCCTGACGCTCCTGTGCCTTCTTCCTGATGGCAGCGGCGAGAAGAGAGCATGGCCGAGTTGGTGGACGTCCCTGATAATAGATGCTGCATTCCTGCAACAATGTTTCATGTCGATGTACTCAATGGTGGGGAGGGCTTTACCCATCATGGAGTGGGCTGTTCGGCTACTTTTTGTAGGATTTTCTGTTCAAGGGCATTGGTGTCTCCATACCTGATTGTGATGCAGCCAGTCAATACATCATAACATACATCTATACAAGTTTGTCAAAATTTTAGATGTCATGCAAATTCCTAAGGAAGTAGTTTCCTGTGTAATTGCACTTAGGTGCTGGACCCAGTACGGGTCTAATGAAGTAATAACACTGAGGAATTTAAAGTTGCTGACCCTCTCCACCTCTGATCCTCCTATGAGGACTGCCTCATGAACCTTTGGTTTCCTCCTCCTGAAGTCAATAATCAGCTCCTTGATTTTGCTGACATTGAGTAAGAGGTTGTTGTTGTGGCACCACTCAGCCAGATATATAATCTCCCTCCTATGTGCTGATTCATCGTCACCTTTGATTTGGCCATTGATAGTGGTGTCATAAACAAACTTAAATATGGCATTAGAGCTGTGCCTAGCCATACAGTCATAAGCATAGAGTCAGTAGACAGGGGGCTAAACATACAACCTTGTGGTTCGCCGGTGCTGATGGACATCGTGGAGGAGGTTTCGTTGCCAATCTGAGCTGACCGGAGTCTGCAGCTGAAGAAATCAAGGATCCTATTGCACAAGGAGATATCAAGGCCAAGGTCTTGAAGCTTATTGATTAGTTTTGAGGGGATAACAATATTGAATGCTGAGCTGTAGTCAATAAAGAACATCGTTGCTGTCCAGATGTTCCAGTGTTGAGTGAAGAGCCAGTGAGATGGTACTTGCTGATGACCCGTAGGCAAATTGGAGCGGATCCAAGTCATTTGTAGGTGTATAAGATGATGAGAGGGCGCAGTTTTAAGGTGCTTCGAAGTACGTACAGGAGATGTCAGGGCTAAGTTTTTTACGCAGAGTGGTGAATGCGTGGAATGGGCTGTCAGTGGCGGTGGTGGAGACAGAGATGATAGTCTTTTTTAAGGACTCCTGGATAGGTACATGGAGCTTAGAAAAATAGAGGGCTATGGGTAACCGCAGGTAATTTCTAAAGTAAGTACATATTCAGCACAGCATAGTGGGCCAAAGGGCCTGTATTGTGCTGTAGTTTTTCTATGTTTCTATTTCTCAGGCAGGAGATGAATGTTTCATAAACCATCTCTCAAAAACCTTCATCATTGTGGATGTGATTGCTGCTAGATGATCGTCATTGAGGCAGGTTACCATGTTCTTCTTATGCACTGGCATGATGAAACCTGTTTGCAGCAGATGGGTACCTCAAACTGCCAAAGCAAGAGGTTAAGGATCTCAGTGAACACTCCAACCAGTTAATTAATACAGGTTTTTCGTTCTTGGCCAGGTACCCCACCTGGCCTGGATTCTTTTCGTGGGCTCACCCTCTCGAAGGCTGCTCGCGTGTCGGCCTCAGAGACTGAAATCACAGGTTCATCGAGGGAGTTTCTGATGGTTCCACCATGTTTTAACTTTCAAAACAAGCCTGGACGGCATTGAGCTCTTCTGCAATTGAAGCCCCGCTGTCGCCTCTGTTGCTTGATTAAACTTTATAAGAAGTGATAGTATACAATCCCTGCCACACTGCCGAGCATCCTTTATTGATTCAAATTTAGTCCAGAATTGCCACTTCACCCGTGAGATGGCTTTCTGGAGATTGCACCTGGACCTCTTGTAACTTTCTTGGTCACCAAATTTCACTCCCTCTGATCTGGCCTTCAGCAGATTGAGTATCTCATGGTCCATGTAGGGCTTCTGGTTGGGGAAGACTCTAAAATTATTTTGTAGGGACACACTCATCTACAAGTGCTTTAATAAAGTCCGTGACAACCAAGGTGTATTCATTCAGATCTACAAATCTTGAACACGGTCCAGTCCACCAACTCAAAGCAGTCCTGTAGCCATTCCGCTGCCTCCCGTGACCACCTCTTTGTTGTCCTAATCTCTGGAGCTTTGTTATTTAGCATCTGCCTGTCTGCAGGGAAGAGAAGGACAGCCAAGTGATCCAATTTACCCAATGCAGTCTGGGCAGGGAACGGTAGGCATTTCTTATCTTAGTATTACAGTGATCTAGTGTGTTGGGACCTCTGGTGCTACTGTTTATATGCTAATGGTAATTGGGCAGGGTTTTCTTCAAGCATGCCTGGTTGAAATCTCCAGCTAGGACCTGAGATGCATCAGGATGGACTGTTTCATGTTTGGAGACGGCATCATGCAGTATCTCAAGCGCTTGGTTGTCGTCGACCACTGGTGGTATGTAAACAATTCCAGGGTTATGGAGTAATACTGGCTAAAGACCAAGGTGTTTTCTTTACATAATGCCTTTCACAGTACATAAATGTGCTTGGTAGGCCAATGTACTCACTATTGTAAGATGGGAAACACAGAAGCCAATTTCTGCACAACGAGTTCGCAGAAACAGCAACATGAGTGTGCTCTCTGTGAAGATGTTGCACGAATGAGTAGTGTCCGTCCTGAAGTCTCCTTGCTCACTAGAGGAATGAACCCAACTAATTGGGAAGGATGTGTTGCCACACATTGCTGCCACTATTGTAATATATTCCTTGTATTAATTTACGTACAATAATGCTAATAGCCAGTTTGCTTAATTAAACTGCATTGGTGGTACAGGAAAGGAAGGGTTAAGGATACCAACCAACTTCACATTAATTGCAAATGTTGGTGGGGTGGGTGGGGAGTGGGGAGATGCTGTTTAAGGGTGTGAAATGTTTTGAAATTGTGTTTCTTGACAGTTGTTAATTGATTTTACCACCCTTGAGAATAAATGAAAAATAGATTTACTCTGTCCAAAATCTTTCCAGATGAAAAAAGTAGCCAGAAATGCATTTGTGCCTTAAGGAAAGAAAGACAAGGATAAAACGATCGCCACCCCAGCAGCCCTGCCCTGTCTCCTGCCAATGCTTTTACCCTGGACTTGTCTGCGGGGGAAAGAAGAAAGGCACACATTTATATCGTCTTTCCTCTCAGTTCACGGTCAGATCTCCGAGTAGTACGCACACAGGCAATAGCTCTGAATCCCAGTCATCCTTGCTGTTTTTGGCAGGCTCTGTATATGCATAGCAATGCTCGTGAAAACAAACCATGTAATGAATGGCCGTCGATTCTGTTTAGCAGGCCTTGTTTGATGGAGGATCCTTTGCCAGGCCATGGGGAGAAATTTCTGCTCCACTTTAGGTGATGCCTGGGGATAATTTGCACCCACCTGAACAGAGCCTGGTTTAACGTTACGCAAGGAAAACAATACCACTGTCTCTCCTGCACTCTTGGCCCAGATTACACCACAGGGACAAAAATTCAGTTTGAACTCATAGCCTCATGATTCCGAGGTAGGAGCACAACCATTCCAGCAAAGTTGCGATGGGAGGAAACCCAGCCAAGAGGGAAGTCGTGTAACAAAATTCAAATTAAAATAGAGCTTTGCTCACATTTTCCCTTGACCATTGAGATCAAGATTCATGATTAATGTTCAGCAACTCTCATAACATATTGAGAGAATTTGCATTTAGTTATTGTTTTTCACAGCTTCAGAACTTCTCCTTCATCAGCCAATCAAGTTTTTTTATGAACAGTCTTTGTAGAAATATATGTCATACAATAACTGAACAATTGGTCGAAATACTCTTTCCCCTTGTCCCTGCAGATGTTTCCTGAGCAAGTATACTTTCAGTTACATTTTATCTTTTGGCATTCATTCTGTCTTTATTCACCTTCTGGTTAGTGGGACCCAGAACACAGCAACAGGGGACAAAACCAAATTTCCTTCAACTTCACTCTAAATCTGTTGTTGTCGAACATAGATCTATGTCCTCTGGTTCCCAACTCTTCATTGATTTATTGTGGGAAGCCATTGAGCCCGTAGTATGTGGACAGTAACAAAGATATCAGCAGTTGTGCTGCTCCTCAGACCTTGCCAGCAGGTTCTGTATAATTCTGTTCCTAGTACGGCAATTGATGTCTGGAATTCCTACTGCTGGCAAATCTGGGCAGATCTTGCCTCTCTCAACATTCCATTTAGCTTATTTACCAGTGAATAACATGACAAAATTCTTGCATCTGTTCTGTAATTTCACTTGTCAGACGTGGGAAAAGCAGTTTTGCTAATTTTCTGCCCATATGTTTATTGCGACCACTGAAGATGCCTAGAAACATGAGAAAATCTGCAGATGCTGGAAATCCAAAGCAACACACACAAATTACTGGAGGAACACGGCAGTCCAGGCAGCATCTATGAAAAAGGGTAAACAGTTGACATTTTGGGCTGGTCTTGAAGAAGGGTCTAGCCTGAGACATCCATTGAAGATACCTAATTCACATTGCTACAGGAGCTGATTGTTTAAACTATGTGACACAATTTCCCCTGCTGAAGCACCCCAGTGCAAGCAATTGGAACGTTTATACTGGAGCTAGGATGTCAGGAAATGCATTTTCATATCATAGGCAGTGGACGTCTGCCCCTCTCGCCCTCGTATCTTTTTGGAAGAAGAGGGCTTCTGGGGTAATGGAACCAAGATGGCTGAACACAGAGAGAAACTTTGACAGAGCTCATAGGCTCTTCCGTCCATCGACTGACCATCAGACACTCATTTTACCCTACCCATTTATTCTGTTCATCAGTGTATTAACAATGTCCAGATTCCACCCCTCATTTGCACACTAGGGACAATATACTCGAGACAAATAACCCACCAACCGGCATGCTTTTGGGATGTGGGAGGAAAATGGAGCACTTGGAGAAACCCATGTGATTACAGGGAGAATGCACCAATGCCGTGCAGCTGGTACCAGGGGTAGGGTTCGAACCTGGATCACTGGAGTGGTGAGACAGCATCTTTACTCTAATTGAATTGAATGATAACACATCTTAGGGACTTCAATATCCTCCCCAATTCCAGTGAGAAGTCCTGTTATTGATCTGCTTTCACACTCATCGACAATCATACACCATGAAAATAGACCCTCCAGCCCAACTTGTCCATGCTGATCAAGATTCCCATCAAAGCTAGTCCCATTTGGCCACAATTGGCCACATCTCCTCCAAACTTTTCCTACTGAGTGTACTTGTCCAAGTAACTTTTAAATGTTGTTAATTTGCTGGCTTTAAACACCCTCTGGCAACTGATTTCATGCACTAACTATCCTTTGGGTGAAAATAGTGCCTCTTCAGTTCCTGTTAAATCCCCTTTCACCTTTCACCTATTTCTAGTTCTTGATATCCCAGTCCCGGGAAAAATACTTCACCTTTTCTAGCCCTTTATGGTTCAATATGCTTCGTTCTGCCATGCTTAATAAACCATACCTACCTGCTCAACCTCCTTTCATACCTCAGACCCTCGAGCCTCGGCAATGTCCTTGTAAACCTCCTCCGCACTCTTTCCAGCTCAATGGCATCTGTGCTGTCACAGTGGACCAAATCAGCACAAAATTCCAAATGTGGCTTCACCAAAGTCTTTCTTGTAGAAGTGCAATTTAAAATCCCAACTTCTATGCTCAATGACCTGACTGATGAAGATGCTACAAGATATGAATATTTAAGCATACATTACAGATTTAAATCCTGAGTTGACTAAAACAATAGACAATAGACAATAGTTGCAGGAGTAGGCCATTCACTGTGATCATGGCTGATCATCCACTATCAGTATCCAGTTCCTGCCTTATCCCCATAACCTTTGATTCCGCTATCTTTAAGAGCTCTATCCATCTCTTTCTTGAAAGCATCCAGAGACTTGGCCTCCACAGCCTTCTGGGGCAGAGCATTCCATATATCCACCACTCTCTGGGTGAAAAAGTTTTTCCTGAACTCCGTTCTAGATGGCCTACCCCTTATTCTTAAACTGTAGCCTCTGGTTCTGGACTTACCCATCAGCCTCCAGCGTGTCCAATCCCTTAATAATCTTATATATTTCAATAAGATCCCCTCTCAGCCTTCTAAATTCCACAGTATACAAGCCCAGTCGCTCCAATCTTTCAATATATGACAGTCCCGCCATCCCGGGAATTAACCTTGTGAACCTACGCTGCATTTCCTCAATAGCAAGAATGTCCTTCCTCAAATTTGGAGACCAGAACAGCACACAGTACTCCAGGTGTGGCCTCACCAGGGCCCTCTACAGCTGCAGAAGGACCTCTTTGCTCTTATACTCAATTCCCCTTGTTATGAAGGCCAGCATGCCATTAGCTTTTTTTACTGCCTGCTGTACTTGCATGCTTGCTTTCAGTGACTGATGTACAAGAACACCTAGATCTCGTTGTGCTTCCCCTCTTCCTAACTTGACTCCATTTAGATAATAACCTGCCTTCCCGTTCTTACCACCAAAGTGGATAACCTCACATTTATCCACATTAAACTGCATCTACCATGCATCTGCCCACTCACCCAGTCTGTCCAAGTCACCCTGCATTCTCATAACATCCTCCTCACATTTCACACTGCCACCCAGCTTTGTGTCATCGGCAAATTTGCTAATGTTACTTTTAATTCCCTCATCTAAATCATTAATATATATTGTAAACAGCTGCAGTCCCAGCACTGAATCCTGCGGTACCCCACTGGTCACCGCCTGCCATTCTGAAAGGGGCCCGTTAATCACTACTCTTTGTTTCCTGTCAGCCAGCCAATTTTCAATCCATGTCAGTACGTTGCCCCCGATACCATGTGCCCTAATTTTGCCCACTAATCTCCTATGTGGGACTTTATCAAAGGCTTTCTGAAAGTCCAGGTACACTACATCCACTGGCTCTCCCTTGTCCATTTTCATAGTTACATCCTCAAAAAATTCCAGAAGATTAGTCAAACACGATTCCCCCTTCGTAAATCCATGCTGACTCAGACCAATCCTGTTACTGCTATCCAGATGTGTCGTAATTTCATCTTTTATAATTGACTCCACCATCTTTCCCACCACTGACATCTGGCTAACCGGTCTATAATTCCCTGTTTTCTCTCTTCCTCCCTTCTTGAAGATATTACAAATAGTCTCAGCTACTCCAGGTTAGCAAAAAATAGAATTAGTCACGGTCCCTTCCCTTTCAAACCTGTCATACTGTGAATCCTGCTGGATGCTAGTCACCAATCTATCTGTGCACCAAATCAGGAAAGGAGTCAAATCCATCAGTGATGCCAATCACTGAATAACTTGTCAGTATTGGCAGGTCCTTGGCTATCCAGATGAGAAAAAATATTGTGCCCAAAAAGATGAGGAGGAGGCTACTATAACAACACACAGAGGTGGGGAGCATTGTATAGGGGAGAGGAGTATTTGCAAATTCTCTCATAGCTGCAGACAAGCTCTATTCAGTACTTAACAGTACCTACCGGTTTCCACCACCTTTCTGCTTTAGGAACCAAACATTTTCTCAATCTTCCCATCAAACTGTGTATTAGAGCTAATCTCATCTGCCTCAATTCCCACCCCAGTAGTCACCTTTATCCTTGGCACAGTGAACATTTTCCTAGTACTGGTAATCTCGAGGTTACCTGAAAAGAGTGACAGCAGTGACTGAAGAAATGCAAGAAGGCAGCATCTGGTCAAGCCTGAACTCCAAATCTACCTACAATTCTCAGAGGGCTCTGGGTTACCGCAACCTGCAAGTATTCATTTAAAACCAACAAAAGTGCCTCTTAGGGTTCAATAGTTCATTGGCCAAGCATTGGTTCACTTGTCTCAAAGTTGGGTTTGATGTTATTAGTGCTGTAAACCTCAAACAAATTCATACAATTCACTTTTATGTATGGTTGTAAATGATTCTGAAATATATACTTAATGTGCAATATTTACTTAATATATATATTTATGTACAAAATCTCCACCACTTCCACCATCCATGTTTGCATTTCAGGAAAATGGTGCTAACCATTTGCTGTTACCATAGTATCAGTTACAAGAGCACCAGCCTCATCTCTCAGAATAGGCACAGGGTCAATAAATTTCTTGGTCAAGCAGGGTCTGGGCACAGGATGAGGTAAGAGGGATTATATGGACCATTCCAGCAACTGCCTGCATCTTCCTACCATGCATTAAGTTATCAAGACCCACAATCAGTTAATGGCTCCCACTAATCATTCTCCCGTACCTGCTTCTGACAAACCAGAGAAGAAAAGGAAAGGAAAACTTTCATGGTGATGCTGGCCAAAGACAACACTGACCCCAGCCAGAACTGCCCCAAAGTGAAACTGACCACAGGCCAAACTACATAAAACAAGGTTGGCTCCAGATGACCCACACCAGATTACAATACTCATTATCTTTTCTCTTCAACTGGTCAATTCATTGATTGCTACATATGGAGAGAGAAAATCCTTTGACATGCATTGAGCAATAATGTTCCTCCAGCTTTATAAGACAATGGGCAGGTGTCATCTGGTTCAATTCTATTTGTCCATTATAGGAAGGATGGTGATAGAACTTTGTAGGGAGAGATATTGAGAGCTTTGGAGAGGGTGCAGAAGAAGTTTGCCAGGATTAGCGAGCTATAAGGAGAAGTTGGACAAAGATGGGTTGCCTTGTTTGGAGCAGAAGAGGCTAAGAGAAATCTGACAGGCCTCTCTAAGATTATGAGAGCACAGATAGGATAGATATCAGTATCTTTTCCCAGGGTACAAATGTCTAATACCAGAGGACATGCATTTTAAGTTGACAGGGGGCAACTTCAAAGCAGATGTGCAAGTCAAGTTTTATTTACATGGAAAGCTCTGAGTGCTTGAAGCGTACTGCCAGGGGTGGGCGTGTGGACAAATTCAATAGAGGTTCTTGAATCAGCACATAAATGTGTGGGGAATGGACTACTACTACTATGTTGACTCAGGCCTAGGGGGCCGGCGTCGGGCACGATGATGGACCCTTCGCTTCTCCCTCTCCCTCATCAGTTTGTTCAGTTCATCTACATTAGCTGTGCTGCTGTCTTCTAGGAGTGTGTTGACCATAGTCTTGGAAGGGCGCCCAGGGTTCATCCTCCCGTGCTTGGGCTCCCATATGATGACTAGGCTGGCAGCTAGCTTGGGGTGGCGTAGACAATGCCCCGCTAGTTGCAGTCTTCTCGCCTCGATTTTAGTGGTGAGCATCGATAGGTTGTTATAGAGCTCGACATTCGTCATGTGCTGTTGCCAACTGACATCAAGAGCCATCCGGAGCATTCGTGAGTGTCCACGTCTCGCATCCGTACGTGAGGATGGACTCTATGACTGCTATGAAAATCCTCTTTTTAAGTAGGGAATGGAGGAATATAGATATTGTATTGGCAGAAGGGATTAGCTTTGATAGACATTTAATTAGCTCACCACATCGTGGGCCGAAGGGTCTGTGTGCTGTATGTTCTATCTGTAATGGTGTCAAAGTAAAAACTAGTGACAGGATGTAGGTTGTGATTATTGGCTGTACTACCGTCAGAAGATGACTGAGGTCACCTCCTGGCCAATCAACCAGATTTATCTGTTGGCTTTGCACAACTTCCCTTGGAAACAGCTCATAATGCCAAAGGCCAAATATGAAAAAGTGGAGCACTGTGCTTTCTGAAGGTTAATTCGTTAAACTAATGGCCGAGCATTGTGTTTTCACAACTGTGCTTGCTGGAAGCAATGGGGAATCTATTTACAGTCCCTTGGTAAATTGCATTTCATCATGGAGTAGGAAAATTGTGGATTCAAGTCCAACTCCAGAGGCAAGAGTACGTGATCCAGTCTGGCATTCCATGTGGAAAACCCCGCCAGAGCTCTATTGAAGAACTGTCCCACATCCTGACCAATATATAATCCTCAACATCACAAAAGAATAAATGATTCGTTCCTCTACATCATTGCTATTTATGCCAAATGTTGTTCTCTGCTGCAGTGCCAAAGTAATTACACTTCAAAAATTCACCTCACTAGTTGTAAAAAGTTCTGGAACATCTTGAGTTCACAATGCCTGTGTACTCAATGTAAATTCCTTCTTGCATTCCTCATGAAGTCCGAGGCAATGTTGGAATGGGTCATGATCGTTTGGACACTTTGACTGAGAAATGGTACGCTCCAATCATGACACTTGTCTAGTCAGCAATACGTTGATTTAGTTACATTGTGGCCCAATGTAATTGTACCTTGCATCCATATTTGTTATGCTTGTTCCTTTACTACTGTCCTCACATCCAAGACTGTATTGTTCAATTCTATTTAAAAACTGTTACGTACCCTGTAACCGGGTTGCCAAACCAGCAGAAATGGATCACTCTGTTGGAGTCTGGATTACTAGATCTAAGAAAGTTTTATTAAAGAAACAAGCAACACAGTAATCGAAAGGATAATAAATGCAACAGTTCAGCAATGATAAACACATGTGCACAGAAGTAAGATAACAGGATCAATCAAGCTCTATCGTTGTCTATTGGTAAATGACCAATTTCAAAGTGACACAAAGTCCAGTTCAATTTAGTTCAGTTCGCAGTAATCGTTGCCATGGCGATGGACAACGTGGGGGGAGGGAGAGAGAGAACGAGAACGACTGATCATTCAGAACGGCTTCCACTCACAGACCGGCGATATTGCTCACAAGCAGCTTTCGGGCGAGTCCTTTGTGATGTCACCTGAGGTCACCGACTGTGACCCCTCCTCCAGATGCGGTCGATCCTCTGCAGTGAACCCGGCACCCAAGGAAGGGCGGACACACACCGGGTTCCCGCTGATCGTACCTTTCCACCCTGTGCGTTTAAGGCTGATCCCCCGATCAGCCGTCCAAGAGCTTCCCACCGACTTGTGAGAGGCGCACCGCTTCCAGGGTCTCGTTACCTCGGGGTGCCGTGTGTGTCCTGCCTTAACGAACCTGTCCCTTTTTATCTCCCTGCTGGGGTATCGCCTGTCCATCACTTCAAACAGTTCAGGGTTCAAAGGGGGGGCCGCTCTAGACAGCTCTCTCTCCCGTCCCTTCATTACACATCTCCAGATCGCCTGTCCATCACTTCAAACAGTTCAGGGTTCAAAGGAGGAGCCGCTCTTGACAATACCCAGACTGATGGCTCCTTCATTAACACCTCCAAATGCTGCTTCATTGTTCCTTATCTCTCCCTCCCCTGAGGACAGGTGGCAGACCAACTGCTGATGCCACTGGTGCTAGCCCAGGCCAGCAAACATCTTAATTTATGTGTATTCTCATCACAAAACATAATAACTGCATAATATATATAGACCCCCTTACCCCAAGTACAGTGCTGAGGAGATTATGGCATTAATATTACTGTTAGTGCAAAGCCAATGACCAACAATGCATTTCCAGCTTTTCATGTTTTCTTTTCATCCAAGCTTTGAACTCCATTTGTCTTTCTCAGATTAAATATCAGAATATTTATCCAGTTAGATGTGTGTTCCTCCCAACCTGCTTGCAAATCATTTCAATTCCCCTTCTCATTCCCACACTGATCTATCTCTCCTTGGTCCTCTCCACTGCCAGGGTGAGGCTACATACAAATTAGAAGGACAACATCTCATCTTCCAATTCTTCATTTTCAGGCGATGTCGTCCCCCTCCCTTTGTCCTTCTTATTCACCTAGTTTCTCTCTCCCTATTCCCTTTTTCCAAGCCCCTATCCAGTTCATGTGACCACATTTGCTCCCCTTCCTCAACTGGCTCTTTCTGCCCATCGTTTATCCTATATCACCTTCCTTCCTTACTTGATTCCAGCATCTGCAGCCTCCACCTCACTTACTCACCTCCATCCTTCCTTCCCCCCTCACTGGCCTTCATCTGCCTACGCTTTTTAAGATTCAAGATTGTTTAATGTCATGTCCTTTGTGCAAGTGTAAGGGAGAATGAAATAATTTCTACTCTAGATCTGTGTTCAGGCTATTCATGAAGAAAAATGGCTTCAAACATTTCAAACCAGCTACTCATCATCCAGCAACGAGCATGTTAGCTGAAAGGTTTGTCCAAACCTTCAAGAAGTCCAATATAGCTATGGACAAGGAGGACATTTCCCTACAGTACAAGGTGGCCAACTTCCTTTTCGTGCATCAGAACTCTGTTCATGTGCTAACAAATCAAACACTTGCAATGCTGTTCATGACGAGGAATCTGATACCTTTTGAAACCAGATCTACTGAAGGAAGTGCAGAATAAACAGTTCAGCCAGTTGCCAAGTAAATCAGCAAGAAACTTTGAGGTTGGACAGGAGGAGAAGATGGCGGCACGACGCAGCTTGCAGCGGCCACTCCGGTGAATGGTATCTGTTATCTGTCAAGAAGGATGCCATGTTCAATCCTGATTTGATGGAGACAGATGTGAGAGCACGGAGGAACATCTGGTGAAACTTCTAAAATGCCTGTTTCGCTGCCGCTACTACTGTGTGATCCAGAATCTCCGGAGAGGAAGTCCGAGTCCTCGGTTTTGCTTGTTGCTCGGCGGCCAGGCCAAGGTTGAAGTGCTCAGCGGAGATGGTGCTCGGAGTCGGAGGGCTGGCTGGAGGCTCGAAGTTTTCGGACGGACTCAGAGTCGGCTGCAGTCGGGTGCTTCCAATGTATCAGCAAGTTTGCGGCGCTTGGAGGTTCATGGCAGGGAGAGTTTCTCCCTTCTACCGTCTGCGTGAGATGATGGGGCTATCGGGACTTGAGACTTTTTTTTTACCGTGCCCAGGGTCTGCTCTTTATCAAATTATGGTATTGCTTTGCACTGTTGTAACTATATGTTATAATTATGTGGTTTTGTCAGTTTTAGTCTTGGTTTATTCTGTGTTTCTTGTGATATCACTCTGGATGAACATTGTATCATTTTTTAATGCATGCATTTCTAAATGACAATGAACGAGGACTGAGTGTCCTCATAATCTAAAAATCTAAAAAGTCCTACCATGTGATTACTGAGAAGACAAATGGACACCCAGTAGGATAGCTACAAGAACTGGACCACTGATGTACGCAGTGGATGTTGGAGATCATATATGGAGATATCATGTGGACCAAGTACTGGATACTCAGGCAAAGATCACACCTGAATCGACTGCATCCAACAAGACAGACACATTGCATCCACTGGGCCTACCTCTGAGTGATGATCATGTCATCAACAGCATCATGACATCTGCAACAAGAAGAAGTTGTCTTTGACAAGGCATCTGCCAAACCTGATCCCACTCCACAGGCCCAAAGGTGCTATCCTGAAAGAGACAGAGCGCCACCCAAAAATCTGAATCTTAAGTATAGTGAAGTTAGTTATGGACAGTTATTGCGAAAGCATGTTTATTTTAATATTGTTCGTTAAAGGGAAACTGCATATTTCAGTACATATACAGTTTTATGTTACGTAAATCAAAAGGGGGAGGCAGTGTAATGTATAGTCCGGTGCTCCCGATGTGGCCTTCTATATATTGGCGAGACCCGACGCAGACTGGGAGACCGCTTTGCTGAACACCTATGCTCTGTCCGCCAGAGAAAGCAGGATCTCCCAGTGGCCACACATTTTAATTCCACATCCCATTCCCATTCTGACATGTCTATCCACGGCCTCCTCTACTGTAAAGATGAAGCCACACTCAGGTTGGAGGAACAACGCCTTATATTCTGTCTGGGTAGCCTCCAACCTGATGGCATGAACATCGACTTCTCTAACTTCCGCTAATGCCCCACCTCCCCCTCGTACCCCATCCGTTATTTATTTTTATACATACATTCTTTCTCTCACTCTCCTTTTTCTCCCTCTGTCCCTCTGACTATGCCCATCCTCTGGATCCCCCCCTCCTTGTCTTTCTTCCCGGACCTCCTGTCCCATGATTCTCTCATATCCCCTTTGCCAATCACTTGTCCAGCTCTTGGCTCCATCCCTCCCCCTCCTGTCTTCTCCTATCATTTTGGATCTCCCCCTCCCCCTCCCACTTTCAAATCTCTTACTAGCTCTTCCTTCAGTTAGTCCTGACGAAGGGTCTCAGCCTGAAACGTCGACTGCACCTCTTCCTAGAGATGCTGCCTGGCCTGCTGCGTTCACCAGCAACTTTGATGTGTGTTGCTTAATGTATAGATCTATTTGTTTTAGCGCAATGACTTCTCTTAGCACTAATTATTGGCTGATAACTTACCCATGCACATTGATGTGTTGTTCTCTCTCATGGCAAGGTGAATATACTAGATAACCTCACCACTACGTGTGTGCTTTTATTTAATTGATATGCCATTGAATAGACACAACAGTGGAGTTGGTGGTTGGATGTGTTGATCAGTCTTACTGCTTGGGGAAAGTAACTGCATTTCAGTCTGGTGGTCCTGGTGTGGATGCTCTGTAGCCTCCTCCCTGATGGCAGTGGGACATACAGTCTATGAGCGAGCAGGGTGGGTGGCATCTTTCATGATGTTACTGGCACGTTTCTAGCTTTTCTGTATATATGTCTTTGATGGTGGGTAGACTGGTGCTGGTGATGCATTGGGCAGTTTTAACTACTCATTGTAGAGCCTTCCTGTCTGCTACAGTACAGTTTCCATACCACACAGTGATGCATCACGTTAAGATACTCTAAACTGTGCACTTGTAAAATGACATGAGTATGGATGTGCATAGTCCAGCTCTCTTCAATCTGCTCAGATGCAAAGGCATTGGTGAGCTTTCTTCACTCTGGAGGATTGTGTTCTGGGACCATGAGCGGTTACGTGAGATGTGCACTCCTAGGAGCTTGAAACCGTTCACAGTTTCCACTGCTGTGCTGTTGATGTGAATTGTGGTGTGAGTTCTCTTGAAGTCTATAACCATCTCTTTTGTCTTATTGATATTAAGGATGATGTTATTTGTCTAGCACCAGGCTTCAAGCTCTTCCACTTCCTCTTTCTCCTTACGTTTTACCTTTCACTCATCATCTTTTGCTTTCCAACTCCATCCTCTGCACGTGCATCCATCAGCCTACCATTCCCCTCCTCAACTGGTCACATCTATCACCTGCCTGCCCCTCCCTCTCACCGTCTGATACTGGGTATCTCCCTACTCATCCCTCAATCCTGATGCAGGATCTTTAAACATTGACCATCCCTCTACATCCACAGATACTGCCTGACCTACCAAATTCATTTTTTGCTCCAGGTTATGACATCTAGAAACACAATTGCTCACTGGCAACCTAATCTTCTCACATCTGACCCCAATCCATTGTCCATTGTATCAGAACTCAGCCCACCAACTTCTGACTCTATCTCAGCGGTCCATCTGACCTCAGCCCAGAGTCCACCTACCCACCTCTCTCTATACCACGCGTCCATCTAAGTATTGACTTCAACCCAGTTCCTATATGACCTTAGTCCGTATCCATTTTTTTAAACATTGTTCTGTGGGGCCACGGTCCATCTGACCCCAGGACTGTCCACGTAACCAAACAATCAGTATCCAGCTCATACCATATGTCTTTTATATGTCAGTGAGAATATTTACATTAGTGCCCCTAAGTTGTGTCCCAGCACAAATCTAGACACCTTCTCCAGGTTCTTATTGGTAAATGCTGTCATAATCTTAGAGTTATGCATTAGATTTGACCTATTCTTCCAGAGAAGGGAACCACAGGTTGTCCACTCTGGTAGTTTCTCAGGTCTCCTTTGGTATTTCAATAAAGAACCGAGTCTTCTTCCCAGTGTGAGAAATATTTATCCCTTGGTCATCATCAATTTAAAACAACAAATACTTTGGTTATTGTGACATTGTTGCTTGCTGTGGCTAAGCATGCCATCATGTTTTCTGTGCTGATACAGTGACTGCACTCCAGAAGGACTTGGTTGTAATGATTTTTGCTGTGTGTTGAGGCAATAAAGGAGGCTTTATAATAGGTGATTCCTTTGAACTAAATGAATGAGTTAACATTACGAGTAAGTGCAGTTACTCAGGTGTCATATTGATCTCATCCATCCATGTTTGTTATGTCTCCTTCTCTTCGAGTTGAGAATAAGCTATCATTAGTCACCTGCTTGCACATAGAGTGTAAATGCAGGGAGCTGTACCATGTTTGTAATATCACAAAAGCATCATTAAACAGGTCAGTAGGTCTGGCCTTCCTTTGCTGAGAGTATTGACGTGAGGGTTGGCATAATACCTACTGGTCCAAATTTATCGATAGGTTAATAATTTTGCATTTTGTCACATTTCCCTTTCCCCATTGTGTTTTTTTTTGACTTGAGGGTTTGCTCTTCCTGAATGGGTACTGAATTCAACAATTATTTCAAATCTTCCTTGTACTCCCCTGTCGATCCCCTCATCACTCGAAGACAAACCTTCAACACCTCTCCCACCACGAAAACAGACAAAAGAATGTGAATAAGAATTGATCAAGTCAGGCTGATGTGAGCTGCGAATAAATTAACCCATGTCCTGCAGAGGTAGAGTCATACAGGAGTGTACATAGCGTATTAATGTGTAGTGTCGTACAGGAGTGTACATCTTGTACTAGACTGTAGAGTCGTACACATGTACATAATGTGTTAAGGTGTAGTGATGTACAAGATGCGTATATAGTGCATTAGCATGTAGTGACTACAGGAGTGTACGTTGTGTATTAACGTGTAAAGTCGTACAGGACTGTACACCGTGCATTAGCATGTAGTGACTACAGGAGTGGAGTAGTAACAGTAGGCAGCCGTCGATCCCAGGGGATCATGGGTTTGCGCCTCTGGTGGACTGTGTCCTCTCTAGGGCACAAGCCTGGGCAGGAAGATTTGAAGAATCGGCCGTTGCCCATGCAGCAAGTTTCCCCGCTCCACGTCACTGATGTAGTCCAAGGGAAGGGCAAGCGCCGATACAGCTTTTTTTTAATACAAAATATCTTTATTACAATTCAGTGCTATATATACAAACCAATTACTAACACAATTACTTCACTACAAATAGACAATACACATTAAACTAAAATGTTTCCATCTCTGTCAAGGATGGCAATAACCCCCCCGCGGAGCCCAACGGTCGCGGAACGCCTCTATGGTCGCCGTGGACTGCGCATGTTCCTTCTCAATATTTACCCAGGCACGAACATACCTCCTAAACATTGCTAGGCCCGGGCAGATTCTCCCACCGCCAGTTTTCAAGACCAATGGATGGCTGATTTCGCCAGCCCCAGGAACAAGTTGACAAGGACATCCTCATCCCCCCAAGCCCCCCTCCTTACTGGATGACCATATATAAATAGGGCAGGGCTAAAATGCAACCAGAAGGCGAGAAGCAGCCCACGTAGATAAGCAAAAAGGGGCTGCAGCCTCACACACTCCATGTACATGTGGTACACGATCTCCTCTAGCCCACAGAAGTGACATGCAGCTGGGAGATGCATGTACAAACTAAGGAACTTATTGCAGTGCACCTCTCTATGCAGCAGCCTCCACCCCAGATCCCCAGCTTGGCACCAGTGTCATTGCAGAGGTTGCCAGAGTGAAGTTGGAAACAACATCAAACTACCTTAGGGACCCTAGCTCGTCGGTTTACCCCTGAGGCCTTTCCCATGGGTGGGTATGGCCACAAGGCAGCGGAGGTTTAAAATCAGAGTTATCCTTCTCCTAGGAGGGCTGCTGTCCAAGGCCGACGAGCCCCACCTGCCTGAGTATACATTGTATTAACATGTAGAGTTGTACAAGAGTGTAGCTAGTGCATTAACGTGTAGAGTCATTTTGGAGTCTGCATAGTGCTTTAGAGTGCAGTGACTACAGGAGTGTACACAGTGCAATGATGTGTAGAGTCAGACAGGAGTGTACGTAGTCTATTAATGTGCAGCCTCATACCTGAATGTACAGAGTGTATTAACATGTAGCATTATATAGGAGTGAACATAGTGCATTATCATGTAGCGTCGTACTGGAGTGTATATGGTGCGTTAACGTTTAGAGTCATACAGAAAGGAACATAGTGCATTATTGTGTAGCATCGTACTGAAGTGTACATAGGACATTAATGTTTAGCATTGTACTGGAGTGTACATAGTGGATAGTGCAGCGTCGTACAGGTGTGTACATAGGACATTATTGTTTAGCGTCATACTGGTGTTCACATATGATATTATGGTGTAGCATCGTACTGGAATGTACATAGGACATTACCATGTAGCATTGTATTGGGGCAACTTCACAAGCTGAATTGAATTGACTTTATTTCTTACATCCTTCACATACATGAGGAGTAGAAATCTTTACGTTACATCTCTGTCTAAATGTGCAATGTGCGATTTATAGTAATTTGTAATAAATAGTATGTACAACAATGCAGTCAATATAGCATAGAAATATAGTTGTATCAGCATGAATTAATCAGTCTGATGGCCTGGTGGAAGAAGCTGTCCTGGAGCCTGTTGGTCCTGGCTTTTATGCTGTGGTAGCATTTTCCAGATGATACTAGCTGGAACAGTTTGTGGTTGGAGTGACTCAGGTCCCCAATGATCCTTGGGCCCTTTTCACACACTTGTCTCTGTAAATGTCCTGGATAGTGGGATGTTCACGTCTACAAATCCGCTGGGTTGTCCGTACCACTCTCTGCAGAGTACTGTGATTGAGGGAAGTACAGTTCCCATATCAGGCAGTGATGTAGCCAGTCAGAATGCTCTCAATTGTGCCCCAGTAGAAAGTTCTTAGGATCTGGGGACTCATGTTAGACTTCTTCAACCGTCTGAGGTGAAAGAGGCGCTGTTGTGCTTTTCCACCACACAGCTGGTATGTACAGACCACATGAGATCCTCAGTGATGTGTGTGCCAACGAACTTAAAGCTGTTCACCCTCTCAACCCCAGATCCATGGATGTCAATAGGGGTTAGCCTGTTTCCATTCCTCCTGTAGTCCACAACCAGCTCCTTTGTTCTCGTGACATTGAGGGAGAGGTTCTTTCCTTGACACCACTGTGTCAAGGTGGTGACTTCTTCTCTGTAGGCTGCCTCGTTATCATTTGAAATAAGGCCAGTTAATGTAGTGTCGTCAGCAAACTTATTGTGATCCATATGATGTCGTGATCTGCCTCAGTATTATTGTGCAGTTCTAGGCATGACAGCTCACATTTGTCAGACTCTGTGTTGTCTGTTTCACATTCGGTCACTTTATGCATTTGCTTAGTTTTGTGTGTGAGACTTTTTACTCAGTGTGGGTTTTCCCTTTTGTTGTGCTTTTCGTCTGACTTGCACACTCTCTCTATGTGACCTTGTCAGTGACACTCTCTGCAAACCTTTTCTTTCAACCAACACTCATTTGCATCATGGGAGGATTTGCCTCACTGATAACATTTTTGGCTTTTTGTATCATTCAGGGACATTTTGTGCATTTCATATTCTAAACTCTTTTTCTGTAGTTCTGCTGCATTCTATGCTGAAGTGTCCAATGATATTGCAATTGTCAATGCTCTTTCTAAGGTAGATCTCTTTCTGAGAGTAGCCTCTTTTGAGTGCTTTGAATATGAATGCCTGCCCTAATGCCTCAGAACATTTATCTCTAAAGTCACAGTATTGGGAAAGTTTGCGCAATTCTGCCATGTGTTCAGAAATGCATACATCCTTTGATTGGTTCCTTTTGCAAAATCTAAGCCTCTCAGCTATTACCAGCAGTTCAGGGCTCAAGTGATTTTGTAACATTGTAGCAATTTCATCGAATGCCTTGCTTGCTGGCTTTTCAGAGGTTACTAATTTGTGTAAGAGACTATACGTTCTTGCACCCATAAAGCTAAGAAGCATGGGAGCTTTCTTTCTACAGTTCAACCCTCTTATATATGACTGCCAGGCTTCAAATTCTGCATCTTCCCCAAATGAAGCTATCACCATGTTATTTTCACTTTGCTAATTGCACTGTATTTCACTGTGTACGATGCAATGTATCTCACTCGTTCCTTTGTCAGGGTTGATCGCAGCTGTGACAAGAATACACATAGATTAAGATGTTAGCTGTCCTGTGCTGGCACCAGTGGGATCAGCAGTTGGTCTGCCACCTGTCTTCAGGAGAGAGAGAGATAAGGAAAACAATGGAGCAGCATTTGGAGATGTTAATGAAGGGACGGGAGAGAAAGTAACAGAAGGAGAGAGCTGTCAAGATCGGCTCCCCCTTTGAACCCTGAACTGTTTGAAGTGATGGACAGGCGATACCCCAGCAGGGGGATAAAAAGGGACAGGTTCGCTAAGGCAGGACACACACACACGACACCCGAGGTAACAAGACCCTGGAAGCGGTGCGTCTCTCACAAGTCAGTGGGAAGTACCGGGCCATAGATGCACAGGGTGGAAAGGCACGATCGGCGGGAACCTGGTGCGTGTCCACCCTTGCCTGGGTGCCAGGTTCACCGCAGGGAAACAATCGTATCTGGAAACGGAGGGGTCACGGTCGGTGACCTCAGATGACATCACAAAGGACTCGCCCGAAAGCTGACTGCGAAGGTCTGTGTGGAAGCCTTGAATATTCATTCATTTTGCTCTCTCTCTCCTTCCCCCCACTGTCCATCTCTCACGGCAGCGATTACTGCGAACTGAACTGAACTAAATTGAACTGAACTTTGCGTCACTTTGAAACTGGTCATTTACCGCTAGACAACGATAGAGCTTGATTGATCCTGTTATCTTAATTCTGTGTACATGTATGTTTATCATTGCTGAACTGTTGCATTCATTCTCCTTTTGATTAGAGGCCAAGTTCACTCAACCTGTTTTCGTAAGGCATGCTCCCCAATTCAGGCAACATCCTTGTAAATCTCCTCTGCACCCTTTCAATGGTTCCCACATCCTTCCTGTAGTGAGGCGACCAGAACTGAGCACAGTACTCCAAGTGGGGTCTGACCAGGGTCCTATATAGCATGCCTTCTTAACCACAGCGTCAACCTGTGCAGCTGCTTTGAGTATCCGATGGACTTGGACACCAAGATCCCTCTGATCCTCCACACTTACCAATAATACTACATTCTGCCATCATATTTGACCGAGCAAATGAACCCCTTCACACTTACCTGGGTTGAACTCCATCTGCCACTTCTCAGCCCAGTTTTGCATCCTATCACTGTCCCGCTGTAACCTTTGACAGCCCTCCACACTATCCACAACACCTCCAACCTTTGTGTCATCAGCAAAATTACTAACCCATCCCTCCACTTCCTCATCAAGGTCACTTATAAAAATCACAAAGAGTAAGGGTCCCAGAACAGATCCCTGAGGCACACCACTGGTCACTGACCTCCATGCAGAATATGACCCGTTTACAACCACTCTTTGCCTTCTGTGGGCAAGCCATTTCTGGATCCACAAAGCACTGTCCCCCTGGATCCCATGCCTCCTTACTTTCTCAATAAGCCTTGCATGGAGAACCTTATCAAATGCCTTGCTGAAATCCATATAAACTACATATACTGCTCTTCCTTCATCAATGTGTTTAGTCACATCCTCAAAAAATTCAATCAGGCTCGTAAGGCACGACCTGCCCTTGACAATGCCGTGCTGACTATTCCTAATCATATTATACCTCTCCAAATGTTCATAGATCCTGCCTGTCAGGATCTCCTCCATCAACGTACCAACCACTGAAGTAAGACTCACTGGTCTATAATTTCCTGGGCTACCCCTACTCCCTTTCTTGAATAAAAGAACAACATCCGCAACCCTCCAGTCCTCTGGAACCTCTCCCGTTCCCATTGATGATGCAAAGATCATCGCCAGAGGCTCAGCAATTTCCTCCCTTGACTGCCATGGTAACCTGGGGTACATCTCATCTGGTCTCGGCGACCAATTTGTTGTATCGTGCACAACTACGCATCAATGAAATTAAAACGTGCATGCGGAAGGAGGCTTTAACTGGTGTATTCACATCGCAGAGAGAGAGAGAGAGAGAGAGATCAATGCGCATGCTCAGACAGCAGATCAATGTGCGTGTGTAGACAACAGATCATGCGTCGTGTTTAGGGGGGGGGTCATTGCTCCAAAAGAAATAGGTCTGTATGTTACAGTTCTGTGCCGAGGATGAAACACAGCTGGGTAGTGGGCAGTATCACTGAGCTGCAGGAGGACAGGAGATAGTGCACGAGAGCAGAAGTGACAGACATGGTGGGACCAGACCGAGAGTGATTCTATGTCTGGAACCACCTCCTTGATGCTGATGGAGGAGGTGGTGACCTGACCTTGACTTTAAACTGAAATGAGCCTGGCCCATGTGATCACACTCAAGGCTGTTCAGCAGGTAACAAGGTGCAGCCTTGAATCAGCAATTATCAAACATGTGCCTTTTATATCAAAAGGATGCCGGCAAATGGTGGGCTGGTAGGTGGTGGGGGAGGGAGGGGGGAGGCACAAAAGAGGAAGGCATATATTATTTTTTTAATCATTCCTTATTTGCTTTTGAAATTCACTTTATCTGAGGACCTGATCTTGCTGTACTCCATGCCAACTAGGATGTCTAAGCTTTCATGACCCTGTCGCTTTCATCACACTTCTGAAGGCTGAGTTTGGTTCTCGGCTTAATATGCTCAGTCTCCCAGTGGGCTATAGAGATAGCTGATAGTATGGTAGCATTCTGTACCCATTGCAACGTTGTATTTTCCAGTTTGTCATAGAGTCATAGAGCACTGCAGTACAGGAACAGGAACTTCAGCCCACCTGGACCATGCTGACCAGTTTTCTGGCCAGTCCCTTGCACTCACACCCAGACTAGGCTCTTCATACCCTTCTCATCCTTGTACCAATCAAAACTTGTCTTCAATCCAGCAAATGAACCCCCAACCATTACTCCTGCAGGCAGCGTAATGCTGCGGGACCAGACGGCATCCCAGGGCGAGTACTCAGGATGTGCACAGCACAACTGGCAGGTGTGTTTACAGACATTTTTAATCTCTCCCTCTCACAGTGTAAAGTGCCCTCCTGCTTCAAAACATTCACCATTGTCCCTGTACCTAAAAATACCAAGGTAACATGTCTGAACAACTGGCGTCCTGTCACACTCACCTCAATAATAAGCAAGTGCTTTGAGAGACTGACCAAGGATTACATCTGCAGCACCGACACAACTGATCGACAGATGATGCAGTAGCCACAGCTCTACACACCATCCTTACGCACCTGAAGAAGAAGGATGCTTATGTGAGAATGCTGTTCTTGGACATTCAACACCATAATTCCCTCCAGGCTTGACAAGAAGCTCAGAGACCTCGGCCTTCACCTTGTCTTGTGCAGCTGGATCCTGGACTTCCTGTCAGATTGCTGGCAGGTGGTAAAAGTGGGCTCCCTCACCTCTGCCCCTCTGAACCTCAACACAGGAGAGGGCTCAGGACTGTGTCCTAAGCCCTCTCCTTTACTCTCTGTCGCCATCCATGGCTCCAGTCCACTAATTAAATTTGCAGCATCTATGGAAATCAATAACCAGTTAACATTTCAAGATCCTTCAACCTAATGAAGGAGCTCAGCCTGAAACATTGACTGTTTATTCATTTCCACAGATGCTGCCTGACCTGCTGAGTTCCTCCAGCATTGTGTGCGTTTTGCCTGGGATTTCTACATCTGCAGATTTTCTCGTGTGTCTCCACAGATGCTGCCTGACCAACTGAGTTCCTCCAGCATTTTGTGTGTGTTGCTTCCAATTCTCAGTGGTTGATGCCTCTCTTGTGTCAAGAGTTCAAATTTACTGGTTAACAATATCATGTAGTGTTCTGGACAGTAATGGAAGGCTTGCTACAGAGATATTGAGTCATTGACTTCCTTTGATGTGAAGTCCCATACGTTTATAGAGGTTTACAAGAATCCAGATGACACAGTGCTGATAATCTTTTGCATTACTGTCTTACTCGGGCTTTTTCCATCCTTCGCCAGTAACGTGGCGCATTTTTCTGATTCAGTGGCAGCCGCCTCCCTGTGGTAGGGTAATGAGCAGCCACCACGTTTGGGCAAACGTTGCAAAGACTGCCTCAGTGTTACTGTATTTTCTTTTGTGATGCAATGCATCGCACCTCATTCTTATGCAGTTACACACAGGCTACTGAGGCTCTATACTACTCCCTAAGGCATCCTTAAAGGTTGTCTTTGCATTTGTAGTGTGGCTGGCACCAAGCCTGCAAGCATGTGAGGCACTTTGGAATGGATTTTGTAGTGCTGTGTTGTAACCTTCAGGCTAAAATCAACAGAAGTTAAAGTTGTTCAGCTATTGTACTTGAGAAAAGAAAAGTTGTATGAGCCGAAGGTTTAAATCAAGAGCAACATAGAAGGTAAGGTCCGCATATGATTTGACAGGCACGTCCTCTTATGTTCTGCTTTCTGATGTTCCCTGTGCTTATTTCAACAGCATTATGAACTGTCAAGTAATCGGGGAGGGAAAAGGGTGCAGTTTTGATGGTCCAGATTCAAGCAATCTGAAGAAAAGCACATATAATGGCAAATTTTAGTGTAGAGCAATCAAAGTTTCAAGTCTGCTTATTGAGTGTAGGGGAATTATCACCGAAGGAATGAGGGCTGTAACGAAAGCTTCATGTACACAGTGTAGTGTTCCCTGGAGAAGCTTGTTGGCAGCTTTTGTGGGTTAGCTGATGAGGTAGTACAGTCAGGTGAGCGATGAGGTCATCTCATTGCTCATGGCTTCCACCTGAGAGGTCCCTGGGCAGCACCATATTTAGATCAGGTTTCAGATATACAGCAAAAATCAAAATGCTGGAGAAACTCAGCAGGTGAGGCATCTGCAGAGGGAGAGCAAATGTCGACATCCTGCATCTGGATGGTATGTCAATGAAGCTCAATGTATTGCATAACAATAAGGAAACCTGCTTACAGTGAGGCAGTGTTTCTCCAGACTGGGAGCTGCTTGGAACCCTCCTACAGGGAAGCGGCTGCCAAAGCTGAGCTGAATCAGCTAATGTGCCACGCTAATGATCACGGATGGGAAAAGTCCTCGTGTGACAGTAAGACAAAGCATTATTGATGTTGTGTCATCTGGATTCTCAAGGCATCTTAAAGCTTTAAAACATGATGGGACTTTCCATCAGTCAGTCAACTCCTGTTGCAACATTTCTCCCCCACAAATGCTGCTTGACCTGCTGAGTTCCTACAGCAATTTGTTTTTTTCTGGAAGTTCCAGTATTTGCACTCCCTTATGATACACAACATTCAGTTCCTGAGAGCAGCTTCAATATTTGCACTCTCTTGTGATATGTAGCATTCATTTCCTGCTAAGAGCAGCGTTAGGAAGTGATGTAGTTACAGTTAGGGAAGAGGTGTGAGTAGAACTATAAGAGACATTAAAGAAAGAGTTACCAGTGAAACAGAACTTCTCATTGGCAGAAGGATCAGGAACTAGAAGGCAAAATTAATAGAAAGGTCTTAGTATTGGTGTTGGTTTATTATTGTCACACATTCCAAGACACAATGGAAAGCTCATCTTGCATACTGTTTTCACAGATCAAATTATTACACAGTGCATTGAGCTGGAATACTGTAAAACAATAACAATGCAGAATAAAGTATAAAAGCTCACAAAAAGGTGCATTGCAAGTAAATGGTAGAAGTCTCAGAAAGGCAGCGTCCATTATTAAGGACCTCCAGCACCCAGGGCATGTCCTTTACACACTGTTACCATCAGGTAGGAGGTACAGAAGCCTGAAGGCACGCACTCAGCGATTCAGGAACAGCTTCTTCCCCTCTTCCTAAATGGACATTGAATTTTTGGACTCTACCTCATTTTTTAAAAAATACAGTATTTCTGTTTTTGCATTTTTTAAATCTATTCGATATGCGTAATTGATTTACTTGTTTATTTATCATTATTATTTTTAAATTTTTTTTCTCTCTGCTAGATTATGTACTGCATTGAACTGCTGCTGCTAAGTTAACAAATTTCACGTCACCTGCCAGTGATAATAAACCTGATTCTGATTCTGAAAAAAATGGTAACATGCAAGATCATAATGAGGTAGATTGTGAGGCCAAGAGTCCATCTTATGGTACAAGAGATTAATTCAAGAGTCTGATAGCAATGGGATAGAAGCTGAGCTACAGCCTCGTGACACGTTCTTTCAGCCCACTGGGAGAGGGGAGAAGAGAGAATGTCTGGCCTGGTGGGGCCTTTGATTATGTTGGCTGCTTTACTGAGGCACAAGTAGTATAGACAGAGTCCATAGAGGGCAGGATAGTTCTTGTGATGTGCTGAACTGTGTCTACAACCCTCTGCATTTTTTTTACTGTCATATGCAAAGCATCTCCCAGCCAATCCATTATGCATGCTGACAGAAGGCTTGCAATGGTGCATCAATAAAATTTGGAAAGAATTAATGGGGACATAGCAAATTTCTGTAATCCCCTGAGAGAGTAGAGGTGTTGATCATCTTTCATGGCTATGACACCAACATGGTTTGGACCAGTTCAGGCCATTGGCGTTCACAGCTAGGGACTTAATGCTCTCAACACTCACAACCTCCACACCATTGGTGAGGAGAGGGAGATGGAGTAAACTGAGGTGTGGTTCAATCATGAATCAGAATCAGGTTTATTATCACCGGCATGTGATGTGAGATTTGTTAATGTAGCAGCAGCAGTTCAATGCAATGCATAATAAAGGAAAGGTATGTCACAGCCGGAATTATTTTCCAATTTGCAGACGATTTCCTTCCACGCCGCTCTGAAATATTGGGAAATCGCGTACCAGGCAAGTTGCAGCAGTGGTTTGCCATTCCCTTCTGCCGGGTGAGATTTTTTTTTAAGAGATCACCAGCTTTTAACAGGAGCCGGCTGGATTCGAACTCGGGACCTCCTGCCCCGCAGTCCAGCGCTGATGCCACTATGCCACCAGCCGGGTCTTCCACAATATATAATATAGAAGAGAAAAAGAATTAAAATAATAATAATAAATAAGTAAATCAATTACAGTATATGTATATTAAATAGATTAAAAAACATTCAAAACACAAATACTGTACATTTTAAAAAGTGAGGTAGTAACCAAGGGTTCAATGTCCAGTTAGGAATCAGCAATGGCAGAGGTGAAGAAGCTGTTCCTGAATCACTGAGTGTGAGCCTTCAGGCTCCTGTAGAAAAGGGCATGCCCTGGGTGCTGCAGGTCCTTAATAATGGACACTGCCTTTCTGAGACACTGCTCCCTAAAGATGTCCTGGGTACTTTGTAGGTTAGTAACCAAGATGGAGCTGACTAGATTTACAACCTTCTGCAGCTTCTTTCGGTCCTGTGCAGTAGCTCCCCCACCCACCCCATACCAGACAGTGATGCAGCCTGTCAGAATGCTCTCCACGGTACACCTATAGAACTTTTCGAGTGTATTTGTTGACATACCAAATTTCTTCAAACTCCTAGTGAAGTATAGCCGCTGTCTTGCCTTCTTTATAACTACATCGATATGTTGGGACCAGGTTAGATTGTCAGAGATCTTGACACCCAAAAACTTGAAACTGCTCACTCTCTCCACTTCTGATCTCTCTATGAGGATTGGTATGTGTCCCTTCATCTTACCCTTCCTGAAGTCCACAATTAGCTCTTTCGTCTTACTGACGTTGAGTGCCAGGTTGTTGCTGTGGCATCAGTCCACTAGTTGGCATATCCTACTCCTGTACACCCTCTCATCACCACCTGAGATTCTACCAAAAATGGTTGCATCGTCAGCAAATTTATGGATGGTATTTGAGCTATGCCTAGCCACACAGTCGTGTGTATATAGAGAGTAGAGCAGTCAGCTAAGCACACACCCCTGAGGTGCGCCAGTGTTGATCGTCAGTGAGGAGGATATGTTATCGCCAATCCACACAGATTGTGGTCTTCCAGTTAGGAAGTTGAGGATCCTATTGCAGAGGGAGGTACAGAGGCCCAGGTTCTACAACTTCTCAAACAGGATTGTGGGAATGATGGTATTAAATGCTGAGCTATAGTTAATGAACAGCATCCTGACATAGCTGTTTGTGTTGTCCAGGTGGTCTAAAGCCGTGTAGAGAGCCATTGAGATTGCATCTGCTGTTGACCTATTGTGGCGATAGGCAAATTGCAGTGGGTTCAGGTCCTTGCTGAGGCAAGCGTTCATTCTAGTCATGACCAACCTCTCAAAGCATTTCATCATTGTCAATGTGGGTGCTACCGGGCGATAGTAATTAATGCAGCCCACGTTATTCTTCTTAGGCACTAGTATAATTGTTGCCTTTTTGAAGCAAGTAGGAGCTTCCACCCATAGCAGTGAGAGGTTGAAAATGTCCTTGAATACTCCCGCTAGTTGGTTGGCACAGGTTTTCAGAGCCTTACCAGGTACTCCATTGGGACCTTCTGCCTTGCGAGGGTTCACTCTCTTTAAAAACAGCCTATCATCGGCCTCTGAGACAGAGATCACAGGGTCATCAGGTGCAGCAGGGATCTTCACAGCTGTAGTTGTGTTTTCCCTTTCAAAGCGTGCATAGAAGGCATTGAGCTGATCTGGTAGTGAAGCATCGCTGCCATTCATGCTATTGGGTTTCGCTTTGTAGGAAGTAATGTCTTGCAAACCCTGCCAGAGTTACCGTGCATCTGATGTTGCCTGCAACGTCGTTTGAAGTTGACTGTTCTCCCTTGAAATAGCCCTCTACAAATCATATCTGGTTTTCTGGTACAGGCTTGGGTTGCCAGACTTGAATGCCACAGATCTAGCCTTCAGCAGATGACCTACCCCTGGTTCATCCACGGCTTTTGGTTTGGGAATGCACAGTAAGTCTTTGATGTGATTAATTGACTTGGTAAGGGCTGGATGATCTTCTCTTATGCTTGCTGCTTTACTCAGTGAAAAACAAAAATCACTTAGAACATCTCTAGATCAAGAAAAAGAGTTAATCTTTCAAGTTGATGCCCAGCTTCTGGGATTCCGATGGAATCTCAGTGGCTGTCGATGCAAGAGATTTTGCAGATGCTGCAAATCCAGAACAAATTCTGGAGGAACTCAGCAGGTCAGGCAGCATCTGTGGAAAGGAATAAATGTTCAATGCTTCGGGGCAAGACCCTTCATTGTGACTGGACTGGAGGGAGAAGTAGCCAGAATAGAAGGTGGGGGGCGGGGGGGGGAGAGTACAAGCTGGCAAATTAACTGAATGTTAACTCTGTTTCTCTCTCTATAGATGCCTGACCTACAAGATATTCCCAGCATTTTCGGTTTTTAGTTCTAGCATTTTACTTTCGATGACTGAAGGTTGCTTTCTGGGCTAAGGAATATTGTATTATCCAATAACTCAAAAAATGACAAATACTGAGGAATGTATATTTAGAGTTGAAATATATTGAGTTGCCAGATAATTTTAAATTAACAATATTGGGTAAGACTTCAGTCTCAGAAAACCACATTCAATAACAAAAATTTTGTGCGAGCATTTGCCTTTTTCAAAAAGGAAAACATTGTTCCATGGAAAGTTGTAATACATTCATATCAAGGTGCATTTCAACTTTGAGTCTGCTGCTGTGTTTCTGTTAAACTGCTTTGTGAAATCATTTTAGATCAGCAATAATGTTGTGTCAGTACTTGCTGTATTAGTGATTAAGATATATCCTCAGCTCAGTGAGACGCATCCAGTACTTGGGTTTTTTTCCAAAGACTTGTAGAGGAATTATAATATTTTAGGAACACTTCTGCCCTTTTGCCATCAGATTTTACTGAATGGCAATGAACCAATAAACTAAATCACTATTTTTGTTCTGTTGTGGCACTACTTATTTAATTTTTTAATGTATTTCTTATTACAATTTATAGTATATCTTATATATTGCACTTTACTGCTGGGACAAAACAACAACTCTCACGACATCATTCAGTGACAATAAACGTGAACTTGATTTTGATTCTTTCTGCTCTGCAAAGTCAGAAAACCATTGTCGGCAGGTAATCGAAAGAACAGCTCAGCTCTCTGGCCTCAGCATCAGCTTTATTATCACTGATGAATGCTGTGAAATTAGTTTCTTTTGCAATAGAGGTACAGCACATGTACTGTAGCTACAAATTACAATAAGAAATCTATACAGCATAAACAGTAAGGAGTGCAAAAAGAGAAGAGTAGTGAGGTAGTGTTCCTGGGTTCATGAACTGTTCTGAAATCTGGCGGTACGATTGTCAAATGCTAGTTGATTAAAAATGCTTAAATAGGAAGCAGCCTAGGCGCTGCCTCACATTGGCCTTCAATCAGCCCGGGAACTCCCTCTGCTCTTCTCCCTGTTAGCTTGTCCCTTTCCTCTGAAACAGTGGTTTACTGGAGGCTATGTTAGAATAACCAAGTTTTCCTGCAGTAATAGTGAGACTCACTTTTGTGGCTGAGTTTGGAAATGTGATCAGCTGGTGCCATTAATATCGGAGTTGGTCGCCTCTTTGATTTTGCACCACTATAATGCATCTCTTTGTGACTGCATTGATAAGAAGCTTGTGTGCACTGCTGGATGCGGCCCAAGTGAGGAAAGGGCTTAATAAAAGGACAAGAAAATAATTAGGAGAGAAATGCACTCTCACCATGAAAATTGCTGTAGGTATAATGTGATACTAATTAATTCTCTCTTTATTTTATTGCTGTGAAACCAATCACAAATGGAAAATGACAATATATGTAGATTTATCGTGAATAAATACAGCAGATGTAATAGCCACTATATGTATGCAAAACAACAAATTTCACAACATATTTCAATGATAATAACATGATGCTGGTTCAGATGAATGCAAATAAGTTCAGAAATACTCGCGGAGAGTATGTCACATTTACATAAAAGTAGATAGATTTGCGTACCCATACAATGCATGTAAACTGAAAGGATAAACTCCTACACCCAGTCACTCCCACATTTAACACATCACATATAATGCAGCCACAAAGGAAAGGTGTAGAGGTATAAGGACCTAATGTGGACAAATTAATTTATATAGATTGGCTTCTGTTATGGTTTGCACTGGCAATGTTGGAAAGCAAATGCGGAGAAAAGTCAGACTCCATTGTAGAGATGGTGACCAGAGTTTATTCATAAGAATTCCAACAGAACATCGATGGCTCGGCTGAGCGAAACTGTGAGAAGAACATTCTCAAAAAAGGACCCCACGATTAGCACTAATCAAGCTTCCACTTAAATAATACTCGTAACATGGAATCTCCGAGCCTATCAAAATAAATTTAGCAAGCATAAATAGGAAGCACCAGGAGACTACATTATAAAAGCGAGTCGCTTGAGAAACAACACAAGGAACTCTAAACAATTAATAATTCATTAACCAACAATTAACCATTTCAGGTGCTCTAAAAACCTCTGATTAGAACCTCAGTTAGAGATAATAATAAAGGCATCCGTTAGTCTCGCGAGACCATGGATCTGCACCTGGAAAGTCTTCACTCTCCAGGGCGCAGGCCTGGGCAAGGTTGTATGGAAGACCGGCAGTTGCCCATGCTGCAAGTCTCCCCTCTCCACGACACTGATGTTGTCCAAGGGAAGGGTAAGGGCTGATATAGCTTGGCACCAGTGTTGTTGCAGAGCAATGTGTGATTAAGTGCCTTGCTCAAGGACACAGCACGCTGCCTTGGCTGGGGCTCAAACTCACGACCTTCAGATCGCTAGTTGAATGCCTTAACCACTTGGCCACGTGCCCACACTGCTCAGTTAGAGATGTTGCATTTCATTTGGTAACATTTAACATTCTGAATAATACGTAATCATGCAATGAGATTTTGTTTTGCTGAGCAGTCTGCCTGTTGTCTATCCTTTATAGACTGCTCCTGTAAGATGAGACAAAGTTGTATCCCAGTCCTACAGCAGAGATGACTAAACCATAAAAGGCCCAATGTTCTCTGGATCATCGGCAAAATAAACCAATATAGTTCCAGTGAGGAGCGATGAAAGGTTACCTGCGAAACTGCAATAATGCACACTGCTGTTGATGGTTTGTGTGCAGTGCTGCTGTCAACCTGAAATGATTTTAAACTCCATTCACATCCTCTTTGAAAGCGCTGAGTCCTCATTTGGGTAGAATCACTCCGAGTGCAGGATTATAGCTGATGGATGTCAGTGATCCTGTCCACATCTGGCATTTGTAGCTGTAAGGAACCAGGATACGTGCTTGTCCTTTACCTTTTCTGGGGTCCTAATGTGCAAGAGAAGCAATTTCACACAACTGTGAGACTGTAATTGAGATGTTGTTTGCACCGCAGCATCTTTTGCTCACCAGGGAAGGTCAGCAACATCTTTTAATTATTTTCTCAAGATTACATTGGTCCAGCTTTCCATGTCAAATTAAAGGCAAATTCACTGTGTAAATTTTTCAGCAAACCGGGTCAGCTGGTTGGCAAAGCCTTGAATACTTTTGAATGTCCCTGACATTCAGAAATGATGAAAAATATTTAAAATCATTGAAAAAGAATCTAGCAAGATAATTCAAAAGAAACTGAAAAATATTAAACTTTGAAAAGGTGATGAAAACATTTAAAATGCAAAAACAAACAATTCAAACAATTGGTATAAATTATCAAATGCCTACAGTACTTTGGTCTCTCCCACTCATTTCTCTCACGGCGATCAGTGAGGTCCTTGGTGTAGATTCACGGTGTAAGTATGAAGTCGGCAGAATCCCAGACTTTACATGATGGGAAAAGTTGTTTGGTGCTTCTGCATGCATGCACCTTTGCACACAGTCTGCCGGGAGCTCTGAGATGCAGCTCCTTAATGACTGTGCTAGGGTACTGGAGCTGCAACTCACTGACCTTCAGCTTATTAGGGAAAGTGAAGCAGTGATAGACAGGAGCTACAGGAAAGTAGTCACTCCAAGGCTACAGGAGACAGATAAATGAGTGACTGTCAGGAGAGGGCAGGGAAAGCATCTGTTAGTGGAGATCACCCCTGTGGCTGTCCTCCTCAAAATAAGTACTGCTGGGCGGGACGACCTACCTGGGGGAAGCAACAGTGGCCATGCCTCTGGCACTGAGTCTGGCCCTGTGTGTCAGAAGGGTAGGGAGCAGAGGAGGATAGAGACATAGAAAACTACAGCACAATACAGGCCCTTCGGCCCATAAAGCTGTGCCAAACATGTCCTTTCCTTAGAACTACCTGGGCTTACCCATAGCCCTCTATTTTTCTGAGCTCCATGTAGCCATCCAGGAGTCTCTTAAAAATCCTATAATTTCCGCCTCCACCACTGCCACCAGCAGCCCATTCCACGCACTCACCACTCACTGTGTAAAAAACTTACCCCTGACATCTCCTCTGTACCTACTTCCAAGCACCTTAAAACTATCCCCTTTCATGCTATCCATTTCAGCCCTGGAGGAAAAGCCTCTGACCATCCACACTATCAATGCTTCTCATTATCTTGTACACCTCTATCAAGTCACCTCTCATCCTCCATCCCAAGTTCACTCAACCTGTTGTCATAAGGCATGCTCCCCAAACCAGGCAACATCCTTGTAAATCTCCTCTGCACCCTTTCTATGCTTTCCACGTCTCTCCTGTAGTGAGGCGACCAGAACTGAGCACAGTATTCCAAGTGGGGACTGACCAGGGTCCTATATAGCTGTAATATTACCTCTCGGTTCTTAAACTCAATCCAACAATTGATGGCCAATGCACCATATGCCTTCTTAACCACAGAGTCAACCTGCGCAGCAGCTTTGAGTGTCATATGGACTCGGACCCCAAGATCCCTCTGATCCTCCACACTGCCGAGAGTCTTACCATTAATATTATATTTTGCCATCATATTTGACCTACCAAAATGAACCACCTCACACTTATCTGGGTTGAACTCCATCTGCCACTTCTCAGCCCAGTTTTGCAACCTATCAATGTCCCATTGTAACCTTTGACAGTCCTCCACACCATCCACAACACCCCCAACCTTTGTGTCATCAGCAAATTTACTAATCCATCCCTCCATTTCTTCATCCAGGTCATTTATAAAAAATCACAAAGAATAGGGGTCCCAGAACAGATCTCTGAGGCACATCACTGGTCACTGGCCTCCATGCAGAATATGACCCCTCTATAACCATGCTTTGCCTTCTGTGGGTAAGCCAGTTCTGGATCCACAAAGCAATGTCCCCTTGGATCCCATGCCTCCTTACTTTCTCAATAAGCCTTGCATAGGCTACCTTATCAAATACCTTGCTGAAATACATATACACTACATGTACGGCTCTAGCTTCACCAATGTGTTCAGTCACATCCTCAAAAAATTCAATCAGATTTGTAAGGCATGACCTGTGTGACGAAAGAGGGTTACAAAAGTACACATAGACTAAGATGTTAATTGTCCTGTGCTGGCACCAGTGGGATCAACAGTTGATCTGCCACCTGTCTTCAGGAGAGAGAGATAAGTAAGACAATGGAGCAGCATTTCGAAATGTTAATGAAGAGACGAGAGAGTTTAACGGAAGGAGACACCAGTCTGAGTATTGTCAAGACCGGCTCCTTTTGAACCCTGAACTGTTTGAAGTGTGATGGGCAGGCAATACCCCAGCAGGGGGATAAAAAGGGACAGGTTTGCTAAGGCAAGGCACACACGACTCCACGAGGTAACGAGACCCTGAAAGTGGTGTGCCCCCCCTAACTGGAAGACCACAATCTGTGCGGATTGGTGATAACATCTCCTCCTCGCTGACGATCAACGCTGGTGCACCTCAGGGATGTGTGCTTAGCCCACTGCTCTACTCTCTATATACACATGACCATGTGGCTAGACATACCTCAAATACCGTCTACAAATTTGCTGATGATACAACCATTGTTGGTAGAATCTCAGATGGTGACGAGAGGGCATACAGGAGTGAGATATGCCAACTAGTGGACTGATGCCACAGCAACAACCTGGCACTCAACATCAGTAAGACGAAAGAGCTGATTGTGGACTTCAGGAAGGGTAAGATGAAGGAACACATACCAATCCTCATAGAGGGATCAGAAGTGGAGAGAGTGAGCATCTTCAAGTTTCTCGGTGTCAAGATCTCTGAGGATCTAACCTGGTCCCAACATATTGATGTAGTCATAAAGAAGGCAAGACAGCGGCTATACTTTATTAGGAGTTTGAAGAGATTGGCATGTTAACAAATACACTCAAAAACTTCTATAGTTGTACTGTGGAGAGCATTCTGACAGGCTGCATCACTGTCTGGTATGGAGGGGCTACTGCACAGGACCGAAAGAAACTACAGAAAGTTGTAAGTCTAGTCAGCTCCATCTTGGGCACTAGCCTACAAAGTACCCGGGACATCTTTAGGGAGTGGTGTCTCAGAAAGGTAGCATCCATTATTAAAGACCTCCAGCACCCAGGGCATGTCCTTTTCTCACTGTTACCATCAGGTAGGAGATACAGAAGCCTGAAGGCACACACTCAGCGATTCAGGAACAGCTTCTTCCCCTCTGCCATCCGATTCCCAAATAAACATTGAAGCTTTGGACACTACTTCATTTTTTTTTTAATGTACAGTTTTTCTGTTTTTGCATATTTTTAAAAATCAATTCAATATATGTAATTGATTTACTTGTTTATTTATTATTGTTTTATTTTATTAATTATTAGTATTTTTTCCTCTCTCTGCTAGATTATGTATTGCATTGAACTGCTGCTGCTAAGTTAACAAATTTCATGTCACATGCCGGTGATAATAAACCTGATTCTGATTCTGAGATAGGTTCTTTGAATTAAAGGTAGCCTCTCCTCAGTTTATTAAAAGAAATGAGATCCAAGATGCTGAAACTCAGTTTTGACCATGAAACAAAGTCTTTTCTTCATCACCATAGAAGGTCAATATTGGTAAACTATTTCTTTATTGGTAAATTGGTTCATTTTTGTCACAGTGAAGAGCTTGTCTTACATTCCGTGCATGCAGAGTATTTCATTACAACAATGCATTGTGGCAGTACAGGGGAAAATACTTGGAAGAATAAGGGGGATCTCACTGAAACCTATCAAATATTAAAAACCCTAGGTAGTGGATGTGAGAAGATGTTTCCTATGGTGGGGGAGTCTAGGACCAGAGGGCACAGCCTCAGAATAGAGGGATGTCCATTTAGAACAAAGAAGAGGAGGAATCTCTTTAGCCAGCTGGTGGTGAATCTGTGGAATTCATTGCTATAGGCGGGTATCAAGGCCAAGTCATTGAGTGTATTTAAGATTCTTGATTTGTCAGGACATCAAAGGTTACAGGGAGAAGGCAGCTTAATGGGGTTGAGAGGGAAATTGGATCAGGGAAGTTGCAGAGCAACCTTGATGAGTCAAATGGACTAATTCTGCTCCTATCTCTAATGGTCTTATGTTCCCATAATGCAGGGTACAATTTTACAGTATGGAGGGAGTGCAGTGGCAGACTATAGAGTGTAGAGCCATAATAAGATGGACTCTGAGGTCAAAAAGCATACCTGGGGTTTGTGCCATAGTCTTACCGCAGCGGGGTAGAAGCTGTCCTTGAGCCTGGCCATGTGTGCTTTCAGGCTTTTGTATCTTCTGCCCAATTGGAGTGGAGAGAGGAGGGAATGTCCAGGATGGATGGGGTCTTTGTTTATGCCGGCTGCTTCACTGAGACAGTGAGAAATGTAGACAGAGCCCGTGGAGGAGAAGCTGGTTCCTATGGTATACTGAGCTGTGTCCACAACTCCCTGCAGTTTCTTGCGGTCGTGGGCTGAGCAGTTGCCATACCAAGCTGTGATGTCTCCGGAGAGATTAATAAAAATTGGTGAGTAAAAAGGGACTTGCCAAATGTCCTTAGCCTCCTGAAGTAGTAAAGGTGTTGGTGAGTTCCTTGGCCATTAATTTACTGCCTGTTAAGGCTGGCAATAATACAGCACCTTTACATTTCCAGGTCAGATTAAATGGTCCAATTTTTCTCATGTGGTGAGCCTTGGCTGATTGACTTTGAGGCTGTGTGCAGAATCAAAGGACAGCAGTTCAAAATCAACAACCTTTAAATAAGAGTAGTAAGTGGAAGGTTTTTATTTCCCACTCCAGTCCGCCTGAAAGTTGTGTCTATGTGAACCAGGCTTTTGATAACAGGAATAGGATTGAAATTTATACAGACAGGTATAGTCTGAGATGGTCGTAATCACCAGGGAATGCGATATGACCATTTTGTGAGAGGTTACAAAAGAAAATAAGTTTATGGCTGCCATCTTTCAGGTATCCCTGGTGTCTGCTGAGAGGGAAAAGGAGAGAGAATGGCCGAATGTTCTGTGGTTTTACACTCCATGTGAAAAGCTGGTTAAATATTGCATGAAAGCAACACACTTAAAAGTTGCTGGTGAACACAGCAGGCCAGGCAGCATCTGTAGGAAGAGGTACAGTCGACGTTTCGGGCCGAGACCCTTCGTCAGGGCTAACTGAAGGAAGAGTGAGTAAGAGATTTGAAAGTGGGAGGGGGAGGGGGAGATCCAAAATGATAGGAGAAGACAGGAGGGGGAGGGATGGAGCCAAGAGCTGGACAGGTGATTGGCAAAGGGGATATGAGAGGATCATGGGACAGGATGTCCAGGGAGAAAGACAAGGGGGGCGGGACCCAGAGGATGGGCAAGGGGTATAGTCAGAGGGACAGAGGGAGTAAAAGGAGTGTGAGAGAAAGAATGTGTGTATATAAATAAATAACAGATGGGGTATGACCTGTTAAAATGTGCCACACATTTTAATTCCACATCTCATTCCCATTCTGACATGTCTATCCACGGCCTCTTCTACTGTAGAGATGAAGCCACACTCAGGTTGGAGGAACAACACCTTATATTCCGTCTGGGTAGCCTCCAACCTGATGGCATGAACATTGACTTCTCTAACTTCCGCTAATGCCCCACCTCCCCCTCGTATTCCATCTGTTATTTATTTTTATACATACATTCTTTCTCTCACTGTCCTTTTTCTCCCTCTGTCCCTCTGACTATGCCCATCCTCTGGATCCCCCCCTCCTTGTCTTTCTTCCCGGACCTCCTGTCCCATGATCCTCTCTTATCCCCTTTGCCAATCACTTGTCCAGCTCTTGGCTCCATCCCTCCCCCTCCTGTCTTCTCCTATCATTTTGGATCTCCCCCTCCCCCTCCCACTTTCAAATCTCTTACTAGCTCTTCCTTCAGTTAGTCCTGACGAAGGGTCTCGGCCTGAAACGTCGACTGCACCTCTTCCTAGAGATGCTGCCTGGCCTGCTGCGTTCACCAGCAAATTTTATGTGTGTTGCTCTTTTTCTAATACTTGCATTGTAATTAATGCCAAGAGTACAAGAGTCTCCTGCCTCAATGTGATACGCTTTTTGATAAATCAATACTAAAGCTTTTAACTGCAGTACATCAATTTCCCAAAAGTTCAATTTGATTAAGAATATTTCCACTGAATCATATCCTTTCCTGACTTAGACAGTAGCCTGCAGTTAATACAGCTGAAGAGTCAAGGTAAGTCCCATCAGTAAGTCAACTTGCTTGTCTGGTTGGAAGTAATCAACAATGATTAGATTGTGGAACACTACACATTGAGTATGGGTGAACTTGCACCAGTTAAACCTATATGAACGTTATGGTAAATCAATAGCTTTTAGAATATCTTCTGTTATCCATAAAAGATCATTGAGCTGTTGAAGTCAGTGGACATTTCTTTCCAATGCTGAATAATGAAGATAAGAAAGTCTGAAAGATAAACTGTTGTAGATAGGATCAGTGAGACGTTTTCAATCAGACAGCATAATGCATTTTGATTTCCATCATCTGTCCAGCCTGCCACTCACTTCCTAAATGGCTCTTCTCTAAAGTTTGCAGACAATATGAAGATAGGTGGAGGGGCAGGTGGTTTTCAAGAAATAAGGAGGCTACAGAAGGACAAACAGATTAGGAGAATGGGCAAAGAAGTGACAAAATAGTTTCAGAAAGTGTATGGCCATGCACTTAGGTAGAAGAAATGAAAGGGTTGACTATTTTATAAATGGAGAGAAAATGATAAAACTGAGATGCAAAGGGACTTGGGAGTCCTTGTGCAGGATTCCTAAAGGTTAATTTGCAGGTTGAGTCTGTGGTGAGAAGGACAAATGCAACGTTAGCATTCATTTTTAGAGGACTAAAATAGAAAAGCAAGAATGCAATGTTGAGACATTATAAAACCATGGTAACACACACCAAAGTTGCTGGTGAACGCAGCAGGCCAGGCAGCATCTCCAGGAAGAGGTACAGTCGACGTTTCAGGCCGAGACCCTTCGTCAGGACTAACTGAAGGAAGAGTTAGTAAGAGATTTGAAAGTGGGAGGGGGAGGGGGAGATCCAAAATGATAGGAGAAGACAGGAGGGGGAGGGATGGAGCCAAGAACTGGACAGGTGATTGGCAAAAGGGATATGAAAGAATAATGGGACAGGAGGCCTAGGGAGAAAGAAAGGGGGAGGGGGGAAAACCCAGAGGATGGGCAAGGAGTATAGTGAGAGGGGCAGAGGGAGAAAAAGAGAAAGAGAAAAATATATAGATATAAAATAATAATAATAAATAAATAACAGATGGGGTACGAAAGGGAGGTTGGGGCATTAACAGAAGTTAGAGAAGTCAATGTTCATGCCATCAGGTAGGAGGCTACCCAGATGGAATATAAGGTGGTGTTCCTGCAACCGGAGTGTGGCTTCATCTTGACAGTAGAGGAGGCCGTGGATATTGCATGAGTTAGTTTTCAAGTTCTTACTCTGTAAGTTACATATAATTAACTAGAGCTTTTGGACAAGAAGGATCTGGAATATAACCCTCCCATGATCTGGAGGTACACTGCAACAGCATTATTAAACATCAGGCATTCAGTTAAAAGCACATTCTATTTGCAATTTAATTAAGAATATTAACATTGATTAAGTTAAAAATGTGGCCAAAAACAAAGCACCTCTCACCTTGAAGCTCAGTATGCAAAAGAACTATTTCAGGACCAGTCAGGTCAAGTTAAGTTGAATTTATTGTCATTTGCACAGGTGCAATGAAAAATTTACGTGCAGCAGCATCTCAGGTACATAGCTGAGTCCACTGTCAGCATGTGAACCATGATGTAACTTATATACTGTCCAACGAAGTCTGTACTTCTACACCGTAGAGTACAGGAGCAGAAGTTCTGAACCCTCTGGCATACACACACTGCAGCTAGCTGGCATTGGTCTGTAGAACGTCTGACCTGTTGTTAATATGATCCAGTAACATAGGAACAGATTAGATGCTGCAATTGGACTAAGTCAACGTTTAGGCTCCATATAACCCACCCCTCATCCAATCGTTCATTTCCTCTATGTCTAGACTATCACGCTGTTTTATAATCCTAATCTAAGCAGGATGCAGTTCTGTTGAATCTGTTATTTTTCTCCAAGGAGTGGGTATGGAGGATATTAACCAGAATGGTGCCAGGTTTGAGGGAATTCAATTAGGTGGGGAGACTAAAAAATTGCAATTGTTCTCCTTGGAGCAAAAATAGTTGATTGGAGGTGATGTCAAAAGTTGATATAGATTTTAATAGAATTATTAGGGAGAAACAGTTTCTTCTGGTTAGAAATTAGGAGCTGTGGACCATGATATTCTGTGAGAGTTGAAGGCACAATACAAGCCTAGTCCAGCATGACCTGGCCCATTCATTTCTGCATGGTCCATGCAGCTTGCAAACCCAGCTATACAGTTTTCACAGTATTCCAAACAAAGCCATCATTGTTACAGTCAATTACACTGCATTCCTTGCCAAATTCTGTCCCAGTTTTCCGCCTTGGTGGAAGGGCCAATCATCTGATTAAGCAGATATAAGTTAACTACCAATTCTGCAATTCATTGTCTTAAAGAATGATCCAAGTGGATGTCAAAGTAACTTTCAAAAGGGATGTGGATATCTACAGTACTTTTATACTTTAAACTTTATTGTTGCCAAACAATTGATACTAGAATGTAAAATCATCACAGCGATATTTGATTCTGCGCTTCCCACTCCCTGGATTACAAATCGATAGTAAATTTTAAAAATTTAAATTATAAATCATAAATAGAAAATAGAAAAGGGAAAGTAAGGTAGTGCAAAAAAAACCGAGAGGCAGGTCTGGATATTTGGAGGGTACGGCCCAGATCCGGGTCAGGATCCGTTCAGCAGTCTTATCGCAGTTGGAAAGAAGCTGTTCCCAAATCTGGCCGTACGAGTCTTCAAGCTCCTGAGCCTTCTCCCAGAGGGAAGAAGGACGAAAAGTGTGTTGGCCGGGTGGGTCGTGTCCTTGATTATCCTGGCAGCACTGCTCCGACGGCATGCAGTGTAAAGTGAGTCCAAGGACGGAAGATATACTGTACACTTTAAACGAAAAGGGGGGAAGGTGAGGGGACAGACTCTATGAACAAAACAGGTGAATAGCATTAAGATGAGGGTTGTTTCAGAGGATTATTATAGTCATGACAGATCAAGTGACTGTTTGGAGCCTTTCCAATTTACAGTTTTCAATACGTTCAATAGGTACATTTAATGTCAGAGAAATGTATACAATATACATCCTGAAATTTACTTTGCAAACATCCATGAAAACAGAACAGTGCCCCAAAGAATGAATGACAGTTAAACATTAGAACCCCAAAGCCCCCCCAGCTCCCCCCTCCCACGCACAAGCAACAAGGCAACCATCTACCTCCCCCCCCCACCAGTAAAAAAGCATCGGCGTCCAGCACCGAGCACAACTGTGCAGCAAAGCATCAATAATGACCCAGACTTGCAGTACCCCAAAGACTACTCATTCACCCGGTAATTCGACTTACCACAGGCTCTCTCTCTCCCTAATAAGGGATAAAGAGTTGTGCCCATTTCACAGCGAGAGAGGAGGCATAACAAACAACTCGCTGATTTATGGTGTTAAAAGTCTGGTGCGTCACATTTCTGAGCTCTGTGCCCAAAGAACTCAGGTCTCCGGACACACGACCCATGGCAGCTGGCTGGCTGCTTCCAATCTACCGTGTTCTCCTGTGACACCTCAGTCGGGGTTTGAATCAGCCCATCTCCAGAGCCACGAAAATCTGGCACCCTGAAGGTGCACTCGTCTTTCAGGCCATGTCCTCGCAATATCAAAAAGCGGCTGGTCGTGAGGCCCTGAGAGCGGGTCCACACAGAACCAAAGCCAGTGTAACTCCAGGACAGGGTCTTCAAAGGAATTGAAAGGGCAAAAAAAAGAGATATCAAAGATAGAAAAGGAGCTGTTTTCAAAGATGCGAGCAAAGGAGTCGCCATTTAGCGCCATCATGACTATGTTTCGCCCTCCGAGTCCGAGTTTTCTGTTCACTGTTACCCTGAAGATCAAACTAGAAATGAACATGAGCTGATTTTGCTTTTTTCCAGTCTTGATGAGGGGTCTCGGCCCAAAATGTCAACTGTTTACTCTTTTCCATTGATGCTGCCTGGCCTGCTGAATTCCTCCAGCATTTTGTGTGTGTTGCTTAGATTTCCAGCATCAGCAGATTTTTTTCACATTGTGACTCTGTTTTTCTCCCCACAGACGCAGTATTTTCAATATTTTCTGTTTGCATTTTACTATTGTGTGTTATTTGTTTACAAAGTCAGTCTACAAGATAGGTTTATAAGTTGAGTAATTTTCATTTCTATTGTTTTGGTACTTGCCATAGGTAAATTGGAAATGAGTATTGAAACAGTGGAGGGCACTCAGGGAAGGGGTAGTTCAAGTAAAAATTACATACGTCCTCAAAGAAAAAAGTCAAAGCTACTATATCCTGAACTGTAGAGGAAGAGGAGAAAAGAGGATTACGGTAAATGACCGAGGAAGGTTCTGTAAATAAGCAGGATAAATAATGAAAACACACGGGGAATTTGGAAAGGCAAAGAGTGACTATCTTTAAAGGTCAACAGGCAACATTAAATTGGCTATAAATTGACTGAATGAAGGTTTAAGAGACTTGAATAGAAATCACAAAATTTCCTCTCGTTGAGGCCATAGACTGAAAGGCACTGCCGACAGATGAGGGAAGTTGAGATTTTTTTGTCCCGAGATTTGTGGAGATCCAAAGCACTTGATTGGAAGTGATACAAGAAACTGAAACATCAGTAATTATAAAAGGGAATGGGAGAAGTACAGGAGGAAGAGTAACAACATAAAGACAAAGAATAGGCTCTGTGACTAAGCATGGATGCTCACTTGCAAAACAGACAAGTCTCCTTGAATTTGAAATCTTCTACAATTATGTTACATTTCAAGCTTCTCAGAAATGGAAAATTTTGCAAAGAATCCTAGGAGGATAGAAGATGTTTGCCTTTTAACATTTCAGTGAGCTGACGTTCCAGTAATCTACAGCATTTTACTTCTCTGAACTTTTATTGTTCAAATTCATTTTCAGCTGATAAACTTTGGGAATATCTTCATCTGTTTTGACTGTGGCTATTAAGGTGTTGAGTGTAAGCTACTCTGATTTTATTGCTTGCTACTTAGCTCTGACCTTCTTTATACATTATTCCCCAGGGATATTACTTTGCTTATTACTCAGTTTCTGTGGTTTGTGAAGAGAAATCCCACTTTGTAGTGCTCAGCATTTTAATTGACCAGGTTAAATTTGAGTTATTGTTCATCAACTATTTTCAGTCTTTCTCTCCAGTTCTGTGCTACTTTGTAAAGTTTATGCAATGCATATAATAATTCTGTGGAATTATTTTAAAAATATCAAAGGAGTGGTCCTTGATGTAGAAGCCAATATTACTATGCAAACCAATATCAGCAGATTAGTGGTTATTACCACAATTGTATTGATGTTATTGTTACTTTTCTAACAAGGCAATGATAATTATCTTTCAAAGACCTTTCCTTTTGTACTCTTGGTTAGATTAGATTAGATTCGATAGATACTTTATTGATCCCAAGGGAAATTACCGTGTATAGTAGCATTATAAGTGCACAGATATACAAATATTAAAAGAGAAGTAAGAAAGGACAAAAAAAGTTACCTCAAACAGTCTTACAGGAGGGGTCATCACTTCCCCGGCTATAAATTGACTCATTATAGAGCCTAATAGCCGAGGGTAAGAATAACCTCATATAGCACTCTTTGGAGCAACACAGTTGACTTAGTCTATTACTAAAAGCGCTCCTCTGTTCAGTCAAGGTAGTATTCAGAGGGTGAAAAACATTATCCAGAATTGCCAGGATTTTCCATAAGGTCCTTTGTTCTACCGCAGCCTGCAGTGTGTCCAGTTTGACTACTATAACAGAGTCAGCCATTCTAATAAGTTTACTGAACCTGTTGGTATCACCCATGTTGATGCCATTGCCCCAGCACACAACCGCATAGAAGACTGTACTGGCAACGGCAGACTGGTAGAACTTGTGAAGAAGAGACCTGCATACTCCAATGGACCTCAGTCTCCTAGGGAAGTAGAGGCGACTCAAACCCTACTTGTATTCAGCCTCTTTGCTAGTGCTCCACTCATGTCTGTCATCCAGGTGCATCCCCAGGTACTTGTAAGTTCTCACTACATCCACGTCCTCACCATCAATAGTAACAGGGAGCAGTGCAGGCTTCGTCTTCCTAAAGTCCATCACCATCTCCTTTGTTTTGCTGATGTTGAGCTGCAGATGATTCAGCTTGCACTGTTTGACAAAGTCCTCCCACAGGGCCCTGTATTCATCCTCCTGTCCTCCCTTTATACATGCAACTTCATCAGAGAATTTCTGCAGATGACATGAGTCAATGTGTATCTAAAGTCCAAAGTATACAGAGTAATCAGGAAGGGAGCCAATACAGTCCCCTTTGGGGCCCCAGTGCTGCTTATATCCATGTCTGACACACAGCTCTGAAGCTACACAAACTGTGGTCTGCCAGTCAGGTCGTCCACTATTCAGGATACAATGGAAGTGTCAACCTGCGTTGAACGGAACTTTTCATCCAGCAATGAGGGCTGTATGGTATTGAAGACACTTGAGAAATCAAAAAACATGATCCTCACAGTGCTGTCCTGCTTATCAAAATGGGGTGTTGTGAAGGGCTCTGTATAAGTGTAAGTTTTATCTTCATCTGGTTAGCCAAGGAACGGTACGGTGGCATAGTGGTTAGCAAGACACTATTAGAGCGCCAGTAAACCAGGTTCAATCCCCCCACTGTTTGTAAGGAATTTGTCAGTTCTCCCCATGACCATGTGGGTTTCTTGCAGGTGCTCCAGTCTCCTCCCACATTCCTAAGACATAGGTTAATTGGTCACAGGGGTGTTACTAGGCACGGTGGGCTCGTTGGGCCAGAAAAATCTGTTATCGTGCTGTATCTCTAAGTGAAAGATATAATCTGTGTCTACATTAAACAACGTGAAGAAAATGATCATTCTTCAGTTCTATGAACCCTACCTGGCAAATTGGCTTTGCATAAAAAGGAGAATGGGGTCAGGGAATGAAAGGAGAATGATGGGATTGTTTGTGTGAGGTCCAAGGCCATTATCATGATGCCATTATTGTGCTTATTGTGCTGTGACTCCTGACCTAAGGTAACCAGACAGCCAAGTTCTGTTCATCCCCTGGAAATTGCAGAAGAAGCTGTACTTTCAGCTGAACAGAAGTGGTGTTTGGCTCTGGGCCTTGGGCTAGGTCAGTGCTGAGTATTTACACTGGAGGTGAATATTCCAGGAGTGTGCATTGGTGACATAGTTACTATGTGGACTATGGTTTTAAATAGGGGTTTTCTTCATTAAGCAACAAACAAACAAGTGGATAAAGAGTCAAAAGTAATAAGGCATGCTCGAAAGGGAAAGCTGCTTTGTGAATTCTAGTCGTACATTGTGCAGGGTTTTTGTATTGTAGTCAGCTTTTCAGCTACTTCCACATTAGATACAAGGACACCAAAACCAGTGAGAGTTATGCAGTTTGTAGTGACCCTCACATCCTGGTCAGAAAGTGGTCGCTTTGTGGTGCAACCCAGAACATCACTGAGAAGCCCTAACTGACTGACTGACATTACTACAGTGTTTGGCTACTGCTCCCATTCTATATGCCTTTTGAAGGACATCACAATAAGTCAGGAAGAGGGCAGGATTGTCTTTTGTGGATGAGATCAAACAAGTGGATTATCTTCACTGAAGACACCATCATCATTTGAATCAACTTCTACTTTTAAAAGTTTTATATGTCACAAGAAGGAAGTAGGAAAAATGATTCTTGTCCAATGTTTCTTTCTGCACCTCATCATTAAAAACTGATTAGCTGTTCACAGTCATGTTGCTGTTTGTGAGAACTTGCAGTGCATATATTAGCATTTCAGAGAGAGTTGTGAATATTGCTTCAAGTTATTCTAAGTTAACGAAGACATTTTGAGACATTCAGAATGGGCAAAGGTGCAGTTTTTATCCAAACTCTAGATTTTTCCTTTGACTTTGGACGATGTTGCAAGAGTCACAGAGCCATGCAAGAACAGAAACAGGCCCTTGTATGCACCATCCTCATAACACCTGTTGTATCTAATCCCACTCATCTACATTAGGTCCATAGACTTCTATGACTTAGAATTATCGAGTCATAGAGCACTACAGCACAGAAAAAGGCCCTTTGGCCCATCTATTTCACTCAGACCCAATCTTCTTTCTACCTGCACCCAACCATATCCCTCCATGAGAACTGAAATACTTTAATCTCCAAAGTAATGAATGTATTTGACTCAATGCTTCTTAAATACCATGTGAATACTTGCCTCCCCCACATCTTCAGGTGGCACATTCCAGACTCCAATTACCCTTTCTGTAAAATAATTCCTCCTCCATCCCCCTCTAAATCTCTGACATTACACTTTAAACCCAAAGCCTCTTGTCTTGGACATCCCCACCATGGGGAAAAGATAATTAATATCCACTTTATCACTTCCATAATTTTATAGACCTCTGTCAGGTCATTCTTCAACCTCCTTCAATCCAGAAAAAAGCGAAGCTTGCCTACCCAGGCAACATCAAGGTGAATTTCCTCTGTACTCTCACATGTGGAACCACAGCCTTCCATTAGTGTGGTGTCTGGAACTGCATACAATAATCTAGCTGTGGCCTAACCAATGTTTTATAAAGTTGTAATAGTTGCACTCTTTGGCAAACATTAGTTTTTATTTCTATAACCAAGTGGTAGATTTGCAAGTGTCTTGTACCTCAGTTATACCTCAATTGATAATTTACAAAGAAAATGAAATGTTTCATAATACACATCTGCAAGTAATAATGAGATAACACGAAGTCCAAGATCCTTGAAATATTTGTGCATGTGTCTAATCCAATTCATCCTATATGTATATTGTTCTTTTTCGTTCTTTTCCATACCAAGCTTCTTACATTCATAGGGTTTAGATATTGACATAAAATGCAAGTGGTTATAGAACAAGCAAAGTGATAGTAAGGGGGAATTGGGAGAATCCACAGCAGTCCTCATTGAGGGGGTCAACATTGGAAAGAGCGAGCAGCCTCAACTTCCCAAGCTTCAACATGTGAGGAATCTGGAGTTGTGGCTTGTTGACCTACAGTTTATTAGGGAAACTGAGCAGGAGATAGACAGGAGCTACAGGGAGTTAGTCACCCCGAGGCTGCAGGAGTTAGATAAGTGTGTTATTCTCAGGGGAGGGAAGGGAAGAGCTCAGATAGTAGAGAGCACCCCTGTGGCCACCCCCCTCAGTAATCGTTATCTCATTTTGGATGCAGTTGAGGGGGCTAACCTCACAGAGGATGACCGCGGTGATCAGGTCTCTGGCACTGAGCCTGGTTCCGTGGTGCTGAAGGGAAAGAGGAAGATAAGGAATGCGGTAGTCACAGGGGATTCCATAGTGAGGGGAACAGACAGGAGGTTCTGTCAGCCTGATAGAGATGCCCGCATGGTGTGTTGCCTCCCAGGTGCCAGGGTACGGGATGTCTCGGATCGGGTGCAGAGCATTCTGAAGGGAGAGGGTGAATAGCCAGAGGTCTTGGTACACTTTGATACCAATGATATAGGTAGACAAGGGGAGGAGGTCCTGAAGAGAGAATTCAGGGAGTTGGGTAGGAAGCTGAAAATCAGGACCGCTAGGATAGTAATCTCAGGACTTCTGCCTGTGCCACGTGCTAACGAGCGCAAGAATAGCATGATCATGCATATTAATACATGGCTGAGAGACTGATGTAGGAGGGAAGGCTTTGGGTTTCTGGATCACTGGGACTTCTTCTGGGGGAGGTATGACCTGCACAAAAAGGACGGGTTACACCTGAACCCAAAGGGGTCCAATATCCTAGCAGGCAGATTTAATAGAGCTGTTTGGGAGGGATTAAACTAATTTGGCAGGGGGATGGGAACTGGAGTGATAGAGCTGAAGAAGGAGAAAACAGAAATAAATCAAACATAGAATGCAACAGAGATGAAAGAAAGGACAGGCAGGAGATGAGACATAATCACAGCCAGTGGGATGAGTTACAGGGCAATAGAGGCATGGTGCAGTTAAAACAGAAAAGAGAAAATACTGGACTGGAAGTGTTATATTTGAATGTACACAAGTATTACGTTGTGGCCATCTCTGAAACTTGGCTAAAGGATGCTTGCCATTGGGAGCTGAATGTCCAAGAATATACGGTCTATCAGAAAGATAGGTTAGTAGGCAGAGGGGTGGTGTGGCCCTGTGGAAAGAAATAATATTAAATCATTAGAAGGGGATGACATGGGATTGGAAGGTGTAGAGCCCCTGTGGGTTGAGTTGAGAAATGCAAAGGGTAAAAGGACCCTAATGGCAGTTGTATACAGGCCCCCAAACAGCAGCTGGGATGTGGATTACAAATTACAGCAGGAGATAGAAAAGACATGTCAGAAGGGCAACGTAATGATAATCAACACACATAAATGTTGCTGGTGAACGCAGCAGGCCAGGCAGCATCTCTAGGAAGAGGTGCAGTCGACGTTTCAGGCCGAGACCCTTCATCAGGACTGACTGAAGGAAGAGTGAGTAAGGGATTTGAAAGTTGGAGGGGGAGGGGGAGATCCAAAATGATAGGAGAAGACAGGAGGGGGAGGGATGGAGCCAAGAGCTGGACAGGTGATAGGCAAAAGGGGATACGAGAGGATCATGGGACAGGAGGTCCGGGAAGAAAGACAAGGGTGGGGGGGGGCCACCCAGAGGATGGGCAAGGGGTATATTCAGAGGGACAGAGGGAGAAAAAGGAGAGTGAGAGAAAGAATGTGTGCATAAAAATAAGTAACAGATGGGGTACAAGGGGGAGGTGGGGCATTAGCGGAAGTTAGAGAAGTCGATGTTCATGCGATCAGGTTGGAGGCTACCTAGACGGAATATAAGGTGTTGTTCCTCCAACCTGAGTGTGGCTTCATCTTTACAGTAGAAGAGGCCGTGGATAGACATGTCAGAATGGGAATGGGATGTGGAATTAAAATGTGTGGCCACTGGGAGATCCTGCTTTCTCTGGCGGACAGAGCGTAGATGTTCAGCAAAGCGGTCTCCCAGTCTGTGTCGGGTCTCGCCAATATATAAAAGGCCACATCGGGAGCACCGGACGCAGTATATCACCCCAGCCGACTCACAGGTGAAGTGTTGCCTCACCTGGAAGGACTGTTTGGGGCCCTGAATAGTGGTAAGGGAGGAAGTGTAAGGGCATGTGTAGCACTTGTTCCGCTTACACGGATAAGTGCCAGGAGGGAGATCAGTGGGGATGGATGGGGGGGACGAATGGACAAGGGAGTTGCGTAGGGAGCGATCCCTGCGGAATGCAGAGGGGGGGGGAGGGAAAAATGTGCTTAGTGGTGGGATCCGGTTGGAGGTGGCGGAAGCTACGGAGAATAATATGTTGGACCCGGAGGCTGGTGGGGTGGTAGGTGAGGACCAGGGGAACCCTATTCCTAGTGGAGTGGCGGGAGGATGGAGTGAGGGCAGATGTACGTGAAATGGGGGAGATGCGTTTAAGAGCAGAGTTGATAGTGGAGGAAGGGAAGCCCATTTCTTTAAAAAAGGAGGACATCTCCCTCGTCCTAGAATGAAAGGCCTCATCCTGAGAGCAGATGCGGCGGAGACGGAGGAATTGCGAGAAGGGGATGGCGTTTTTGCAAGAGACAGGGTGAGAAGAGGAATAGTCCAGATAGCTGTGAGAGTCAGTAGGCTTATAGTAGACATCAGTGGATAAGCTGCCTCCAGAGACAGAGACAGAAAAATCTAGAAAGGGGAGGGAGGTGTCGGAAATGGACCAGGTAAACTTGAGGGCAGGGTGAAAGTTGGAGGCAAAGTTAATAAAGTCAACGAGTTCTGCATGCGTGCAGGAAGCAGCGCCAATGCAGTCGTCGATGTAGCGAAGGAAAAGTAGGGGACAGATACCAGAATAGGCACGGAACATAGATTGTTCCACAAGGGCCCATGGAATTATAGCGAAGTTACTAGCATGGGTGGAGCGATGGCTGATTGGCAGAAAACAGAGAGTGGAATAAAGAGATCCTATTCTGGCTGGCTGCCAGTTAACAGGGGAGTTCCACAGGGATCAGTGTTTGGACCGCTGTTTTTTATGATATATGTCAGTGATTTGGATGATGGGATTAATGGATTTGTGGCTAAATTTGCAGGTGATACAAAGATAGGTGGAGGAGCGGGTAGTGTTGAGGAAACAGAGAGCCTGCAGAAATACAATGTTGGAAAGTGTATGGTCATGCACTTTGGTTGGAAGAAATAAACAGGCAGACTATTATTTAGATGGGGAGAGAATTCAAAATGCAGAGATGAAAAGGGACTTGGGAGTCCTTGTGCAAGATACCCTAAAGGTTAACCTCCAGGTTGAGTCGGGTCTGAAGAAGGCGAATGCAATGTTGGCATTCACTTCTAGAGGTATAGAATATAAGAGCAGGAATGTGATGTTAAGGCTCTGTAAGGCACTCGTAAGACCACATTTGGAGTATTGTGTGCAGTTTTGAGCACTTTATTTTAGAAAGGATATACTGACATTGGAGAGGGTTGAGAAGATTCATGTGAATGATTCCATGAATGAAAGGGTTACTGTATGAGGAGCATCTGGCAGCTCTTGGGTTGTATTCCCTGGAGTTCAGGAGAATGAGGGGGGATCTCATAGAAACATTCTGAATGTTGAAAGGCCTGAGCAGATTAGATATGGCAAAGTTATTTCCCATGGTAGGGGAGTCTCGGAGAAGGGGGCATGACTTCAGGATTGAAGGACGTCCATTTAGAACAGAGATGTGGAGAAACTACTTTAGTCAGAGGGTGGTAAATTTATGGAATTTTTAGGCACGAATGGCTGTGGAGGCCAAGACATTGGGTGTATTTAAGGCAGAGATTGATATGTTCTTGATTAGCCAGGGCATCAAAGGGTATGGGGAGAAGGCAGAGGAATGGGGATGACTGGAAGAATTGGATCAGCCCATGATTGATTGGCGGAGCAGACATAATGGGCCGAATGGCCTACTTCTGCTCCTATCTCTTATGTCTATGATCTTATCTCAGAAGATCTATCCTGTGCCCAACACATTGATGCAATCACAAAGAAGACTTTTGCCAGCAGCCTCCACTTCATTAGGAGTTTGAGGAGATCTGGCATGTTACCAAAGACTAACCAGTCTCTATGATGTACTGCGGAGAACATTCTGATTGGTTGCAATACCACCTGGTCTGGAGATTCTAATGTGCAGGATCCATCATCTGCATTCTGGGCACAACCTCTCCACCATCAAAAGGCAGTGCCTCAGGAAGATGGCACTCATTAAGGACACATCACATGCCCGCTTCTCGCTGCTACCGTTAGGGATGAGGTACAGGAGCCTGAACACCCACACTCAGTGCTTTAGGAACAGACTCTTTCTCTCTGCCATCAGATTTCTGAATGGACATTGAACACTACCTCACTAATCCACTCTTGCACTATTTTGTTATTCGTTTGTTTGTTGTAATTTTTTGTCTTGCATTGTACTTCTGTTAAAAAACAACACATTTCAAAACAAATGTCAGTGGTAGTAAACCTGATTCTAATCCTGCTAAATTTTGTTCTTTGAAGCACTTTTGGTTTTTATGACAGCAGCTTAATGGTTACAGTCTCAAAGTTTCAAACTTAATTAATTAACTCTGCCTCAGATCTCTTCCCAGGATGAGGCTTTCCTTTCCAGGAAATTAGAGATGTCCTCCTTCTTCAAAGGACAGGGTTTCCATTTCTCCACCATTGAAGCTTCTCCTCCATTTAACCATATAACCATATAACAATTACAGCACAGACACTCGGCCGTTCTAGTCCACGCCGAACTCTTACTCTCACCTAGTCCCATCTACCTGCACTCAGCCCATAACCCTCCATTCCTTTCCTGTCCATATAGCTATCCAATTTTACTTTAGATGACAATATCAAACCTGCCTCTACCACTTCTGCTGGAAGTTCGTTCCACACAGCCACCCCTCTCTGAGTAAAGAAGTTCCCCCTCATGTTGCCCCCAACTCTCAACTCATGTCCTCTTGTTTGAATCTCCCCTACTCTCAAAGGAAAAAGCCTATCCACGTCAACTCTATCTATCCACCTCATAATTTTAAATACTTCTATTAAGTCCTCCCTCAACCTTCTAAGCTCACCTGGACGTGTGCTCACCCCATCTTCCTGGCACCTTAACAGGGATAAGGTTCCTCTTGTCCTCATCTACCACCCCATGAGCCTCCACATCCAACACTTTATTCTCCACAACTTCTGCCATCTTCAACAGGATCCTACCACGAAACACATCTTTATCTCTCCCCACTCTCGGCTTTCCATAGGGATCGTTCCCTCCATGATTCCCTTGTCTATTCTTCTCTCCCACCTGATCTCCCACTTGGCACATTGCCCTACATGCGACAAAAATGCTACACCTATCCATACACTTCCTCCCTTCCCTCCATTTAGGGCCCCAGGCAGTTCTTCCAGATGAGGTAACAATTCAGCTGTGAATCTGCTGGAGTCAGCTATTGTTACCGGTGCTCCTAATGCAGCCTCCTCTATATTGGTGAGACCTGACATAAATTGTGGGACCACTTTGTCGAGCACCTCTGCTCCATAAGCCAAAAGCAAAATTTCTCAGTGACCAGTCGTTTTAATTTCTAACCCCATTCCCATTTGACATGTCGGTGCATGGCCTCCTCTTTTGCCATGACAAGGCAACCCTCAGGGTAGAGGAACAACACCTCATATTTGTAGCCTCCAATCTGATGGCATGTATACTGATTTCTCCGTCTGGTAATTTTTTTCTCATTTTACATCTATACCCCACTCTGGCCTCTTACCTCTTCTCTTCACCTGCCTGTCATCTCCCCCTACTGTCTCTCCTTCTTCCCTTTCTCCTATGGTCCATTTTTCTCTCCTATCAGATTCCTTTCTCTCCAGCCCTTTATCTTTCCCACCCACTTGGCTTTACCTATCAACTTCTAGCTGGTCTCCCTGCCTCTCCCCCCACCTTTTTATTCTGGTATCTTCCCCCTTTCCTTTTTAGGACTGAAGGAGGGGCTCAAATCGAAACGGCAACTGCTTATTCACTTCCATAGATGCTGCCTCTCCTGCTAAGTTCCTCCAGCATTTTGTGTATGTTGCTTTGGATTACCAGCAACTGCAGAATCTCTTGTGTTCTTAAGTACAAGTATTTAAATGCCTCAGCTACACGTATTTAAATGCCTCAGCTACAGTGGAGGGATTTGAATTCATATCTCCTAATTAGTGGTCTAGATCTCTAGATATAAATCCACTCATTTAACCTCACTTTGGTTGGTCAGCACAACGTCTCCCTGTGGTAACAAGTTCCACAATCTCACCACTCAGCAGGTAAAGAAGTTTCCCATGGATTACCTGTTGAATTTATTTGTTATTTATTGTATTTCCGGCATCTACAGATGATAAATAGGTACCTTATTTGAAATGGGAGCATTTTTTGCTCGAAAGCTTGTGGCTCCTTTGTGGTTGTTTGGCAGATGTGGATATGTCTTTTGCAGCACTGATGAACTTACAATGAATTTTCAAGAGTTGACCCTTTGAGATTTTGTGCATGGAATTTACCAAGCTAATCCAGCCACAGTGAAATTTGCATCATGTTTGTATTGCAACAGTGCCACTAAATGCAGCTCACCCAAGAGCCACGCTAAAAAGTTGAGCCTGTAGGGGATGCATGGTCCAGTCATCGCCAGGAAATTTCTCCTCAATATTTTAGGTGCTGACTCATCCAAACATAACTACCACCTGCTGGAGAAGGATTTCACTCTTGGCCGCTCCTTGGAACATTGAGCAAGGGTTCTTGGGGTCAGAGGGCTAAAGCTGTTACAGTGAGATCCAAGTAAATGCACGCACAGGGAAACAGACATAAGGGTACAGCACTTAGCCCATCAAGTGTGGTAAGGACTTTCAGATGCTAAACTCAACTTGCCCTTGCTGTGGGTTTGGTAACGAAAGCAGTGAAGAGACCAGATGCAGCACCATGAGGCCAGAGCTGTTTGACCGCTGGAGACTTGTGTCCAAATCTCACTCTGGCAACAAGGGACCTCAAGTTCAACTGATCAATTAACTTTGAAATGCAGAAGCTGATATCATTGGTTATGAGACTACTGAATTGCTGTAATGTCCCTCATGGAAAAAATTCTGTTGTCTTTACTCAGTCCAGCCTGTATGTGTCAGTCATGTAGCAATATGTTTGACTCCTAACGAATTCCTAAATTCAAGGCTATTGGGAAATGACAATATGGCGAGGCCCTCCATTGGTCAGAGTCCAGCTGTCTACGTGATACAGAGGTCAGAGCAATATGATTTGGAGAGCAAGCTGCTGCCCATGTATCAGGCTCCCCTTTCCATGCAGCTGATAAACCCAAAGGAACAGCAGAGACGAATACAGTTTGGCAGCAGTAGTGTCACAGGAGTTGCCTGTTAGCATTGAACTCAGCACTGGACTCCATTAGGGACTCCAGCTTCACCAGTCCCACTCCCATTTCCCTCTTTCACCTTAACTCCTTACCTGTCCATCACTGCCCTCTGGTGCTCCTCCCCCTTCCCTTCCTTCTATGGACTTTCACTGTCTCCTATCAGATCCCACCTTCTCCAGCTCCTTATCTCTTTCACCCTTTCAACTTCCCAGTTCAATAGTTAACCCCTACACCTCTCTCCTTGTTTCACCTATCACATAACATCTTGTACTTCTTCCTCCCCTTCCCCCACCTTCTTGCTCTAACTTCTCAACTTTTTTTCCAGTCCTGATGAAGGGTCTTGGCCCGAGACATCGACTATTTATTCTTTTCCATAGATGCTGCCTGGCCTGCTGAGTTCCTCCAGCATTTTGTGCGTGTTTCTTGGATTTCCTGTGCCTTCTGAATTTCTGCCAGGAATTCCAGCCATTTCTGTTCTTCCATCCACCCTGCTACACCCACTGGGAGAACTGTGTCCAGTCTGCTCTCCTCACTGCAGGAGGGATGTGGAAAATGTAGAGAGAGTGCAGAGGAGATTTACAAGGATGTTGCCTGGCTTGGAGGGTGTACCTTATGAGAATAGGTTAAGTGTACTTGGCTTTTTCTCCTTAGAGCGATGGAGGCTGAGAGATGACCTGATAGAGGCGTATAAGATGATGAGGGGCAATGATCATGTGGATAGCCAGAGGCTTTTTCCCAGGGCTGAAATGGCTAACACAAGGGGGCATAGTTTTAGGGTGCTTAGAAATAGGTACCGAGGGGAAGTCAGGGGTAAGTTCTTCACACGGAGAGTGGGGATGCATGGGATGCACTGCCGGCGGAAGCGGACACCCTAGTGTCTTTTAAGAGCCTCTTAGGTATTTACGTGAAGCTTAGAAAAATAGAGGGCTATGCACTAGGGGAATTCTAGGCAGTCTCTAGAGTAGGTTACATGGTCGGCACAACGTTGTGGGCCGAAGGACCTGTATTGTGCTGTAAGTTTCTATGTTCCATGTTCTATTGTCCCTCTTCCCATCAAACTGCAATCATTGTGTCTGAAAGTCATAAACATAAATGAAACAGAATTTTTCCAAGGAAGAGCACAATTAGAACAAAAATAAACAAAATCCGTTGTAGTGCAAGGAGGTCAAAGTAGTTATAGTGTTGCTAAGCTCTGGTGATTGGGCTTGTGCCTGCTGATTCAAGAACCAAATGGCTGAAGGAAAGAGGTCGTACTAGAACCTAGTCATGTGCGACTTCAGGCTTCTGTACCTCTGCCCAGTAGCAGCTGTGAGCAGATGGCATGGCCCAGATGGTGGAGATCTTTGTTGATGGATTTTCACACCATTTTCTATAAAATCTAAGGACTGTTGTGTATGAAAATCCCAGAAGATTGTCATTTTCTGAGATACTCAAAGCACCCCATCATTCCACAGACAAAGTCACTTAGATCACATCTATTCTCCATTCTGATGATTGGTCAGAAAAGCAGCTGAGCCTTTTGGCCATGCCTGTATGCTTTCATGCATTGAGTTGCTGCCACATGATGTAAAATGGTGGGAAAAACGGAAAACATCCAGTGAGGGCAGTTCAGTGGGTGAAAACACTTTGTTAATGAGAGAGGTCAGAGCAGAATGGCCAGACTGGTTCAACCTGGCAGGAAGGTGACAGTAACTCAAATAATTACAGCACTGGTGAGCAGAAGAACATATCTGAACGGAAAACAGATCAAACATTGAAGTGGATGGGCAAGTGCAGCAAAAGATCACAAACATACACTCAGTGGCCACTTTATTAGGTATAGAATGTAGCTCATAATGTGGCCACTGGGTGTAAGTACAACTGGGTTTGAATGTTTCTCCAATGTAACTGTCTCTGTCTCACTGGCAGACTGCAGACTGACACAGATCTCTTCCTCCTATCCACAATGAAGGTAGCTTTGAATTGAATTGGTTAGTTACAATTTGCCTCTTGTTCCCTTGGCATGTTAATAGCTCCCCTGCCAGACAATTAAAACAAGAAGTTGCCACCCTATTTATTGTGGCTAAAAATACAAGAGCTGATAAATGAAGATCTGAGGAAGAGAGAGATGTAATTAAATGACGATAAGAATAGCTGCAATCCCCAGCATCACAATATTCAATTAATAGATAAAGATGTTTTTGTACTTATCATTTCTCTCTCAAAGTACTTTACTAATGTAAAACTTTAAGTCAGTAGAACAGAAATAGTCCATTCAGCCCATTGAGTCTGTTCTGGCATTCCAACCTGGCAGATGTATTATCCTTCTCAACCCCATTCTCCTGCCTTCTCCCTATAGACCATAAGCTCATCAAATCTCGCTGATGGAATCTCTCTCAACCAATGTAATCTTTGACTAACCAATAACCTATCAATCCCTGCTTTAAATACATTCAATGACTAGGCTCCACTGCCATCTGTGGCAATGAATTCCACAGATTCGTTACCCTCTGGCTAAAGAACTTCCTTGTCATGTCTGTTCCAAATGGACATCCTCCTATTCTGAGTCTGCGCCCTCTATTCCTAGACTCCCACACTATAGGAAACATCCTCTCCACATCCACTCTGTCTAGGCCTTTCAATATTCGATAGGTTTCAATGAGATTCTCCCCTCATTCTTCTAAACTCCAGTGAGCACAGGCCCAGAATCATCAAACTCTCCTCATACATTAAACCTTTTGTTCCCAGAATCATTCTCGTGAACCTCCTCTGCATCTTCTTCAATGACAGCACATCTTTTCTTAGATAAAGGGCCCACAACTGCTCACTATACTCCATGTGCAATCTGACCAGTGCCTTATAAAGCCTCCGCATCAATTTCATTATCTTACATTCTTGTCCTCGATGCCTTTGATAACCTTTGATGTCCTGACTAATCAAGAATGTATCAACCTGCATTTTAAATATACTCAATGACTTGACCTCCACAGCCGTCCGTGCAAATGAATTCCACGGATTCACTGCCCTCTGGCACAAGAAACCTCTCCTAATTTGCACAGCAAGATCCCAAAGGAAAGAAGAGTAACTGTAAAGAATAAAGTCCTAACCTATTCAATCTTTCCTTATAATTCAGGTTCTTCAGACCCAGCAACATGTGAACTTTCTCTGTACTCTTTCAACCTTAATTACTGTACACCTGTAGTTAGGTGACCAAAACGGCACACAATACTCCAAATTAGACCTCACCAATGTCTTAAACAACTTCAACATAACATCCCATCTCCTGTGCTCAGTACTTTGATTTTATAAAGGCCAATGTGCCAAGAGAGTTCTTTAAGACCCCGTCTACCCGTGACACTACTGGCAATGAGTTATGGACATGTATTCCTAGACTGATATTCAGGAGTTATAGACCTGTATTCCTTTGTTCTATTCCACTCCTCAGTGTCCTACCATTTATTGTGTAGGACCTACCTTGGTTGTCTTCATTAAATTCTATCTGACATTTTTCAGCCCTTTTTTCCAGCTGATCCAGATCCTGCTGGAAGCTCTAATAGACTTCATTGCTGTCTACTACACCCCTGATCCGGTGTCAGCTGCAAATTTGCTGATGTATAGAACATAGAGCATAGAAACTCTACAGCACATAACAGGCCCTTCAGCCCACAATGTTGTGCCGACCATGTAACCTATTCTCAAAACTGCCTAGAATTTCCCTACCACATAGCCCTCTATTTTTCTAAGCTCCATGTACCTATCTAAGAGTCTCTTAAAAGACCCTATTGTATCCACCTCTGTGACCTTCATTGACAGTGCATTCGACACACCCACAACTCTCTTTGTGAAAAACTTACCTCTGACGACCCCCCTGTACCTACTTCCAAGCACTTTAAAGCAATGCCACCTCATGTTAGACATTTCAGCTCTGGGAAAAAAGCCTCTGGCTATATACACGATCAATGCCTCTCATCATCTTATACACCTCTATCAGGTCACTTATCATCGTCCGTCACTCCAAGGAGAAAAGCCCAAGTTCACTCAACCTATTCTCATAAGACATCCTCTCCAATCCAGGCAACATCCTTGTAAATCTCCTCTGCATTCTTTCTATAGTATCCACATCCTCCCTGTAATGAGGTGCCAAAACTGAACACAGTACTCCATGTGGGATCTGACCAAGGTCTTATATAGCTGTAACATTGCCTCATGGTTCTTGAACTCACTCCCATGGTTGATGAATGCCAGTACACCATAAGCTTTCTTAACAACACTGTCAACATCTGCAGCAGCTTTGAGTGTCGTATGGACACGGACTCCAAGATCTCTCTGATCCTCCACACTGCCAAGAGTCTTACCATTAATACTATATTCTGTCTTCAAATTTGACCTACCAATATGAACCACTTCACACTTACCTAGGTTGAATTCCATCTGCCACTTCGCAGCCCAGTTCTGCATCCTATCAATGTCCCGCTGTAACCTATGACAGCCCTCCAGACTATCCACAACACCCCCAACTTCTGTGTCATCAGCAAACTTACTAACCCACTTCTTCATCCAGGTCATTTATAAAAATCCCGAAGAGGAGGGGTCCAGAACAGATCCCTGTGAAAAACCACTGGTCACTGATCTCCATGCAGAATATGAACATCTACAACCACCCTTTGCCTTCAGTGGTCTAGCTAATTTTGGATCAAGGTTTCCTTGAATTCCACGCCTCCTTTTTGCATGTAGAACCTTATCAGATGCCTTACTGAAATCCATATACACTACATCAATCGCTCTACCTTCATCAACGTGTTTTGTTACATCCTCAAAGAATTCAATCGGGGTCCATGCCACTGCACCCTGAACCACCATCAGCCTCTCACAGGCCATTAGAGGTGGGCAATAAATGTCATTGACCGTCTCAAACTATAAGTTAGTAGATATTTGTGTGTATTGTCTTCCTTCAGATCCCAATAGCCATTATTCCCTCTGTACGAATACTCCCAGTAAACCACTATCGTGCACTATTGTTGTATAACTAATTTAGCATTTAAAGAGAACAGCTGATTTGTGAATGAGAATATACTGAATATTTTATAAGTACTCAATATTCCCTTAAAGTGTCAACAAATATATATTAATAAAATCTTGAAACTATAATTTAACAGAAAGTGGAATGGTTTCAAAATTAAATATCAAGCTTTTTGAATGACTCAACAGGTAAAATTATTGACTGATGTGCAATGAAGTGGAACCACCAGGAAGGTGCCATGTTTGGTATTCATAGTTTTCAATGGTTACACTGAAAATTTACACTTAATATTACACACATCAGAGATCCCCACCACCTAGGCGATGTTCTTTTCTTGCTACTCCCATCAGGTAGAAGGCGCAAGGGCTTCAGGACTTCACTGTTGAAGACACCAGCAGTGTGCCCGATGTTGAAAGGGGCGAGGGAAGAGAAGTGAGTGCAGTTACTATTACAAGGGAGAAGAGGCTCAAAAAGCTGAAAGACCTAAGGGTACATAAGTCACCTGAACCTGACAAACTGCACTCTAGTGTTCTGAAAGAGATAGCGGTAGAGATTATTTAGATTAGATTATGAGGACACTCAGTCCTCGTTTATTGTCATTCAGAAATGCATGCATTAAAAAATGATACAATGTTCCTCCAGAGAGATATCACAGAAACACAGGACAAACCAAGACTAAAACTGACAAAACCACATAATTATAACATATAGTTACAACAGTGCAAAGCAATACCGTAATTTGATAAAGAGCAGACCATGGGCACGGTAAAAAAAAGTCTCAAGTCCCGATAGCCCCGTCATCTCACGCAGATGGTAGAAGGGAGAAACTCTCCTTGCCGTGATCCTCCAAGCGCCGCAAACTTGCTGATGCATTGGAAGCACCCGACCACAGCTGACTCTGAGTCCGTCCCAAAACTTCGAGCCTCCGACCAGCCCTCTGGCACCGAGCACCATCCTCTGCCGAGTGCTTTGACCCTGCCCCGGTTGCTGAGCAACAAGCAAAGCCAAGAACTCGGGGCCTTCCCCTCCGGAGATTCTGGATCACACAGTAGCGGCGGCAGCGAAACAGGCATTTCAGAAGTTTCACCAGATGTTCCTCTGTGCTCTCACGTCTGTCTCCATCAAATCAGGATTGTGCATGGCACTCTACTTGACAGATAACAGATATCATCATCACTGGAGTGGCTGCTGCACGCTGCGTCGCGCCGCCATCTTCTCCTCTCCTTTGTGGAGACTTTAGTAATGATCTTTGAAGAATCATTGGACTCTGGCATAGAGCCAGAGGACTGGAAAATTGCAAATGTCTTTCCACTCCTTAAGACAGGAGGAAGACATTAGAAAGAAAATTACAGACCAGTTAGTGGATTGGAAGATGTTGGAGGCAGTTGTTAAGGGTAAAGTTATGGAGTACTTGGAGACATAGGACAAAGTCAACATGGTTTCCTTATATCTTATGGACTCGCACCACCAGGTTTAAGAACATCAGGCTCTTGAACAAAAGGGGATAACTACACTCACTTGCCCATCCATTGAGATACTCCCATAACCAAAGATCTCACTTTAAGAACTCTTTATCACATCAATTCATACTTTCATTATTTATTGCTATTTGTTTTTATTTCCATTTACACAGTTTATTGTCTTCTGCACTCTGGTTGATCTTCCATTTATCCTGTCATAGTTACTATTCTATAGATTTGCTAAGTATGCCTGCAAGAAAATGTATCTCAGGGTTGTATATGGTTACATATATGAACTTTGATAAAAAATTGAATTTGATCTTTGAAGATGCTGAGACCACACCAGATGTACAAAGAAGCTGCAGCACATGTGTGAGAACAATGTAAAATTCAACCCAGAATGTCAGTTCTACGTCCCGCCATAGATGCCTCCTGATCCGCTGGGTCCCTCCAGACTTCCAGCAACAACTATCGCTTGTATGTTTATGATGTGCCTTGGCCGCTTTCATCATTGAAACAGGAATATAAGTACATCATCATTTTGTTTATAACTTGCATCTGTGTTTCTCAAAGGTAAAAAAAAAACAAGTCGTGCTGATTGATAACCAGCCCAACTGATCTGCGGATGCGGTAAATGTGAACTAAAAGTGCAAACGGCTCAGTAGGTCAGGCAGCATCTGCAGTATAAGAACCTTCCCTATCCAAATGAGCCATATGCGTGGATGACCAAGCCAAGGTTCATGGCCAATGAGCCCCGTTATTTTGATGGTTCAGCAGACTGTATCCAGTTAGTTTCCTCTATCTTCAATGCATACAAGCACATGAAAACACAGAAGCAACCATAAGTAATAATATCTGAAATGTCCTTACATAAAGTCTTATGAACACTTGAATTTTAGTCTATTATAAACCACGTCCACCCTGTACATACACAGGTATGCCTCACTGTATATAGTTCACGATTATTTGCACTATTGTTTTGTTTGCTTTTTGATTCTGTACAGCGAGAGCTCAGGGAAAGCGGCATCAAATTCCCTGTATGTGTCCAATACTTGGCGATAATAAAAGATTCTGATTCTGATTCTGAAATCATTTACATTGTTTCATTCAGAAGTTAATTTAACTTTTTTTGATAGATTTTCACTACCAGAATAAATTTAAAAATTACCTCATCCTTGAGGTTTCAAATGAGTGCAGGACAGTTTATTTCTTCCTTTCACACTCCCCATTTCTCTTCTCCTCCCCCACCCTCTCTCTATCTCTCTCTTCCCCTCTCCCTTTTCCTCTCCCTCACATCCTATCTCTATCTATTTCTGTCTCTCTCACTCAATCTCCATTTCTCTCCCCTCTCTCTCCCACTATATTTCCTTTCCTTCCCTCCTCTCCTTCTCCCTCCCTCTCCCTCTTGTTCCCCTTCTTGCTCCTGTTCCCGCGCTCTCTATTGCTGGTTTCACACATTCATGTCCAGTTTTCAGATGTCTTTCTAAATTGGTTATTTTTGTGATAAAGAAACTGGACCCACAAAGCATTAGATATAGGACATAAGTATTTTTTCTCAGCCATGCATTGCATGAGTTAATCTAAAACTTATTACAATCATCTCCATTTCTTTCTACCTGTTTGCTGGAGCACGATTTAATTCATACATGACTTGTAGTCACACCTTTTCCATCAGCAATCATTGAGCTATGACAGAGCTTTACAAAACACCTGCTAAAATTCACTCTTGTGCAAACTTTCTTTCAAAATGTGTTGTTTAACACTCCAGTTTTCTTGGACAGAGTAAATTGCTTAAATGCACAAGGGAGATGCATGTGTTCATCAGAATTTCACTCATTTCAGGGTGCTGGAGTGACAAGCTCATGTTAGTTTGGAGGCAGGAAGCTGCAGAGGAATAGTGGGACGTGGAAAATGCTTCTGAAGAGGAGTTGAGGCCAACATAGATCACTGCAATCATATTGAACGGAGGGACAAGCTTCAGGGACCTGTTGGCCCATTCCTGCTCCTGTTTTGTGTTCTTGTTGACAGGAGTACATAATCCAGACCAATTCACCGAGTGCAAAACCACGTAGGTCCACCTACATATTCCATATTCTTTAGTGTAGAACCATGTGGGTCCACTTATATGTTCCATATTCTTTAGTGCAGAGCCGTGTGGGTCCACCTACATATTCCATATTCCTTAGTGCAGAACTGTGTGAGTCCATCTGCATATTCCATATTCCTTCATGCAAAACCATGTGGGTCCATCTACATATTCTATGTTTCTTAGAAGGAGACCATTTGGCCCATTAAATTGATAGTGTCTCATGGATCCATCACTTTCTCCCTATAATTGAGGATTACTCTCCTTATATTCCTACCCAGGTTCTAACACTTACTTATATTTTTGGACCAATTTGCAGTGGCCAATTAATGTATAAGATGCACAACATCGGGAATGTTCTTCCCCTGGCCACACTCCCATGTAGTCAGAAGGAGAACATGCAAACTCCACACAGTCAGCACTGGGAGATCAGGATGCAATCCTGATGGCTTGTGAAGCAGCAGCTCTAAGAGCTGCACCCAGACTGTTGCCCAGCTCCAGTAGAAAGAGAACATTTTGCATTTAATGTCAAATCAAGGGCCCATTTTCTCCTCTGGTGAACATAAAAGTAATGCAGCACCTTTCAATGGTTCTTCTTGGCATCCCAAGTAATAATGGCCTTGAATGAGAATCAAATTTAATATCACTGTCTTATAGGATGTGAGATTTGCTGCTTTCTAGCATATTACAGTGCAACTTAAAATTACTAGAAATAAATCAATAATGCAAGAAGTGTAAAAATGAGGTAATGTTCATAGGCCATTCAGATATCTGATGGTGGAGGGGAAGAAGCTGTTTCTAAATCAACCCATGTACCACCTCCCTTATGGTAGTAATGAGAAGATGCATATCCCAGCTGATGAGAGTCCTTAATGATGGATGCCACCTTCTTTGGGCACCCCCTCTTAAAGATATCCTCAATGGTGTGGAGAGTTGTGCCCGCGATGGAGATGGCTGAGCCTAGAACACATTGCCTCTTGCGATCCTGTGCGTTGGAGCCTCCAGTCAAAACAATGGTGAAATCAGTCAGAAGGTTATCCACAGTACATCTGTGAAATACAAAAATCTCAAACTCCTAATGAAGTAGAGCTGCAGTCATGTCTTCATCATGATTGCATTAACTTGTTGGGTCTAGCTTGGATCCTCTGAGATGTTGACACCCAGGAACTGCAGGCTGCTCATCTTTTCCACTGCTAACCCCTCAATAAAGTCTGGTGTGGTTCAGAAGTCCATGATCAATTCCTTAGTCTGGCTGATGTCGAGTGCAAAGTTGTTATTGCAACACCACTCAACTAGCCTCCAAGAGAACGACAACCTTGATATAGTGTTTGGAGACTAGTGTGCCTCAATGACCTGGAGAGCTATGTTAGCTGGGATCAGGGCCTTGTGCTTTGACTCTTGGTAGGGTCAACCATGCTGAACAGGTCAAAGGGTAGAGGCCAGACTAAGAGTGGTCCACCATTCCTGCAGGTTTGGGGGATCAGTTCAGGACTAATAAACATGACTGGTGAAAGAAATTGGTACTAAACAGTGATGAAGAATCCTTCTCTATATGTGTGCGATGGTATTCCTGAGTCTCCACCCTGAACTTGCATGACTGACAGTAGTGAAAACTGAGAGGAAGCTACTGGTACAATAAAGGAAGCCCTGAACACTGCAAAGACCAAGACCAAAATTGATTTTTGGAACATATGGACCATGTACAACACTGACAAGCTAGCAAAAGCAACCGCAGAAATGCATCGTTACAACCTATATACACTGGATGTCAGTAAGGCAGATGAACAGGGTCTGGCAGACTAAAGGCAGCAACTGGTGAAACAGTTTTATACTCGGGAAGGGAAGGTGGTCAGCATCATAATGGTGTAGCTGTCATTTTGAAGAAAAGCATGCTGGAGTGGAAACCAATCAACAGTAGGCTGATGAGAGTCAGGCTGAAAGGGAAGCAAATGAACATGACTGTGATCCAGTACTATGCTCCAACTAACAATAGTGACATTCAAGAAAAGGGCGTCTTCTATCAACAGCTGCAGTCGGAGGCAGAGTTAAAACCACACTACAGCATAATCATTGCCATGGGAGATCTAACACCAAAGTGGGAAATAACAACTCAACCTTCACTAGAGTCATGGGCATCCATGGATGGATGTGGAATGATGAATAACAATGGTGAAAGACTGGTGGAATTCTGTGCCATGAACAATCTGGTCATAGCAGGGACCTTCTTCCCACACCGTGAAAACTGACATGATGCTCACCCAATGGATGCGACAAGAACCAGATTGACCATTTAATGATCAATGGTATGTGGAGGCAATCCTTGCAGGATGTAAAGTTGAAGAGAGGAACAGATACCGGAAGTGATCACCACTTTATTGTAGGAGTGATGAAACACAAGCTGAGAAGCACTGGGACCAGAACATATGTACAAAGACATTTTGATTTGAAAAGGTCAAGAACACCAGTGTGTGATTTGCCTTCACCATTCAACTTAAGAAGAGATTCCGGGCCTTGCAAGACCTTGAGAGGTACGTATCAGTAGACAGGATTGACGCAATGTGGAAACGGATTGCCTCTGTCTTCAAGGAGATCAGCGAGACTTGTATAGGATACAAAGCTGGAAAGGAGAACGAAGGATGAGTACAGCAGGAAACATGGACAGCCTTAGAAGAAAGATGGAAAATTAAGAAGGAAGTGATAGATGAAAAGTCAACATGAGTTAAGGTGAAACTTCAACTAGCGTACATTGAAGCTAACAAGAAAGTGAAGAGTCTTGTAGGAAAGGATGAGGTATTCTACATTGAAGACCTTGCAGAGCAGGCTGAAGCACCAGCCAGTCAAGATGATCAGGGAAATATATACAAGATTTCAAAATTGGTGAGAGATGAGAGTGCTCTGCTTTTGACAACTGAGAAAGAGAAAGGAGCACAATGGACAGAGTATTTCAGAGAATTACTGAATAGATCATCACCAAATGAAGAACCTGACATACAAGAGGCAGCAGAGAGGCTCAGCGTCATTACAGATCCAGCCCAAGAAAGAAGAGATTGTTGCTACAATTAAATTATTAAAGAACAGCAAAGCTCCAGGACATGACCATTTGAACGCCAAACTATTCAAAGCTAAACCAAAGCTGCAGCAGCCACCCTGCAACCACTGGAATGGGGACAGGTACCCAAGAATTGGACAAAGGTAATTATTGTTAGGTTCCCAAGAAAGGAGCTGGTGTGACATCACACTTTTGTCAGTGCCCAGCAAGATTCTCGCAAAAGCCATTGTCCAGTCGATTATAGATGCTGTCGACATGTGCTTGAGGAGGAACGGAGGCTGTGTCAACCAAATCTTCATGCTACATAACATCATAGAACAGTGCACAGAATGGCAGAGACAACTGTATGTTCATTTTGTGGACTTTGAAAAGGCATTTGGTAGCATCCACAGGAAGAGCCTCTGTTGAATTCTCAGATCATACGGGATCCCTTCCAAAGTTGTCCAGCCCATCCAGGGTTTCTATGCTAATTGCACTTGCACAGTTGGGGACTGCAATTTGAGCTTTGAAGTCATGATAGGAGTCAGGCAAGTCTGTGTGAAGTTGGCAATATGATTTAACCTAGTGATTGAGTTATGGGGCAAACAATGAAAGATAACCAGAGAGGCATTAGGTGGATTCCATTCTCTACTTCAGAAAGCCTTGACTTTGTGGATGAGCTTGCATTATATCACATACATACCAGCACAGGCAAGAGAAAACTTAACGTCTGTGTACCTTTGGTGGATAGGTTGGACTCAGAGTCAGCCAGAGAAAACTGAGACCATGACGCTCAATCAAGACATATGGTGTCAACTTATAAGACCATAGACCATAAGATATAGGAGCAGAAGTAGGCCATTTGGCCCATAGAGTCAGCTCTGCCAGTCAATCATGGGCTGATCCAATTCGTCCAGTCATCCCCACTCCCCTGCCTTCCCCCCATACCCTTTAATGCCCTGACTAATCAAGAACCTATCTATCTCTGCCTTAAATACACTCAATGACTTGGCCACCATAGCCACTCATGCCAACAAATTCCACAGATTTACCACCCTCTGACTAAAGTAGTTTCTCCACATCAGTTCCTCAAAAAACTGCAGTAGGTTAGTCAGGCAGGATTTTCCTTTCAGAAAACCATGCTGGCTTTGGGCTATCTTGTCATGTGCCTCCAGGTACACCGTAATCTCATCCCTAACAATCAATTCCAACAACTTCCCAACCACTGATGTCAGGCTAACAGGTCTATAGTTTCCTTTCTGCTGCCTCCCACCCTTCTTAAGTAGTGGAGTAACATTTGCAATTTTCCAGTATCCGGAACAATGCCAGAATCTATCGATTCTTGATACTTACACAGCACTGACAGATTCAGCTACCTGTGCAGCATCATTTGGCAGGATGGTGAGACCAAGGACAACATCCACTACAAACTCAACAAGGTTGGTAGCGTCTACAGATCAATGAGCAGCATATGGGGATCAACCAAGTACAGCATCCACGACAAGGTAAAGCAGTACCAGAGCTGTGTTCTGTTCACATTCGTGTACAGGCCTGAATGCCGGTGCATAACAGAGAACAATCTCGCCAGGCTGTCGTCATTCCACACCATGAGCCTCCGAAAACTCTTCTGTATTTTCTGGCCAAGAAAGATCTTCAATTCTACCCTACTCCTTCAATGTCATCAAGAGGAACATAGCCACGATCATCACGAGGAAACGTTAGAGATGGATTCACATGTGATGAGAAGGGAGGCCACCTCCATCATCAAGACAGCTCTTCATTGGACCCCTGAAGGGCGAAGGAAATTGAGGAGACCATAGCCAACTTGGCACTGTACCATAGAGGCAGAAGTTTGGACACTGAACCACACCTGAAGCACAATCGAGAAGATGGCCGAGGACAGGCAGAGATGGAGGACCTTCAAACTCCAGCGGCATAACGAGCAGTAACTCAACCAATCAATCTGTCTCACTCCTGTACACCTCCTCATCATCATCTGAGATTTTACCAATAACAGTGGTGTCATCAGTGAATTTATAGATGCCATTTTAGATGTGTCTGGCCCGTGCTTGTCATGAGTGTAGAGCGAATAGAGCAGTGGGCTAAGCATTGATTCCTTTGAGAAAACTGCCTGCTGTGTTTCTTACAACCATGAACACATATCAAAACGACTTCACTGCCTGCAAAGTGCTTTGAACATTTGGCACCCAATGAGGACAATGTATCAATCAAAGCCTTTTCTTAAAAGTGGCCTGTGATATACAAAGAAGTGTACTTTTGTACAACACAGTAGCATAGCAGTGCCAGCAACTCTAGTTCAATTGTGCCGTTTTCTATAAAGAGATTGTATGTTCTCTCCATGATCACGTGGGCTTTCTTTGGGTATTCCAGTTTCATCCCATATTCCAAAGATATATGGCTTAGTGGGCTAATTGGTGAGTGTGGGTTTGCTTTATGCTTTATACTTTATTGTCGCCAAACAATTGGTACTAGAACGTACAATCATCACAACGATATTTGATTCTGCACTTCACACTCCCTGGATTACAAATATTAAATATTAAAGATATTAAAAATAGTTAAAATTAGTAAATATTAAAAATTTAAGTTACAAATCATAAATAGAAAATAGAAAAATGGTAAGTAAGGTAGTGCAAAAAAACCGAGAGGCAGGTCCAGATATTTGGAGGGTACGGCCCAGATCTGGGTCAGGATCCGTTCAGCAGTCTTATCACAGTTGGAAAGAAGCTGTTCCCAAATCTGGCCTTACGAGTCTTTAAGCTCCTGAACCTTCTCCCGGAGGGAAGAGGGATGAAAAGTCTGTTGGCTGGGTGGGTCGTGTCCTTGATTATCCTGGCAGCACTGCTCCGACAGCATGCGGTGTAAAGTGAGTCCAAGGACGGAAGATTGGTTTGTGTGATGTTCTGTGCCGTGTTCATGATCTTCTGCAGCCTCTTTCAGTCTTGGACAGGACAACTTCCATACCAGGTTGTGATGCACCCTAGAAGAATGCTTTCTACGGTGCAGCTATAAAAATTAGTGAGGGTTTTAGGGGACAGGCCAAATTTCTTTAGTTTTCTCAGGAAGTTAAGGCGCTGGTGGGCCTTCTTGGCAGTGAACTCTGCTTGGTTGGACCAAGTCAGGTTATTTGTGATATTGACCCCGAGGAACTGAAAGCTTTTGACCTGTTCCACTTGCGCACCACCGATGTAAATTGGGTCGTGCAGTCCGCTACTCCTTCTGAAGTCAACAACCAATTCCTTCGTCTTACTGACGTTGAGGGATAGGTTATTGTCTTCGCACCATGCCACCAGGTTCTTAATTTCCTCTCTGTACTCAAACTCATCATTACCCGAGATACAGCCTACAATTGTTGTGTCATCAGCAAACTTATATACTGAGTTTGATGGAAACTTGGCTACACAATCATGGGTGTACAGTGAGTACAGCAGGGGGCTGAGTACACAGCCTTGTGGGGCACCGGTGCTCAGAGTGATTGTAGAGTGCTTGTCCCCTATTTTTACAGCCTGGGTCCTGTCTGTGAGGAAGTTGAAGATCCAGCTGCAGATCTGAGTGCTAAGGCCCAGGTTCCGGAGCTTAGGAATCAGTTTATTTGGAACGATGGTATTAAAGGCAGAGCCGAAAGGGCTTGTTACCATGCTGTATCTCTAATTCAAATAAAATAAAGAACTCAGGCTATGTGGCGATACTTGCAGTCTGCCCCCAGCACACCTTTCGGTGCACTGGTCATTAATGCAAACAATGCACTTCACCATATGTTTCAATGTACACAGGGTAAATAAATTCAAATCTTGAATCTCTGGAAAATGGACTAATCCAATCCTTCTCCACCTATGATCTTATCTTCTTGGTGATATCTATAAACATAGAAACATAGAAAATCTACAGCACAATGCAGTCCCTTCGGCCCATAATGCTGTGCTGAACATGTACTTACTTTAGAAATTAGCTAGGGTTACCATAGCCCTCTATTTTACTGAGCTCCATGTACCTATCCAGGAGTCTCTTAAAAGACCCTATCATATCCGCCTCCACCACTGTTGCCGGCAGCCCATTCCATGCACTCACCACTCTCTGTGTAAAAAGCTTACTCCTGACATCTCCTCTGTGCCTAATTCCAAGCACCTTAAAACTATGCTCTCTCGTGTTAGCCAGTCCAGCCCTGGGAAAAAGCCTCTGACTATCCACATGATCAAGGCCTCTCATCATCTTATGCACCTCTATCAGGTCACCTCTCATCCTCCGCCACTCCAAGGAGAAATGGCCAAGTTCACTCAACCTAGTCTCCTAAGGCATACTTCCGAATCCAGGCAACATCCTTGTAAACCTCCTCTGCACCCTATAAACATGTATCTCTATAAGCACATTTGTAATTTCAAATATCTGATGGTTAAACAAAAACATAAGCAGTACATTTAACTCATCCTAAGTGGTGAAGTTATGTTGCACTGGCATGGGCCCCAAGGAAGTCATGAGGATAATCACTATTTGTGCTCACTGGGCTGAATGTGGTTCAAGGATCTGGAAGGAATTGGCGGAAGTCAGCCTGCTCATCATCCATAAGCAATGATTGACCCCATCCACCACATCCCACTGGTGCTCTTGAAAGTACATGTTCACACACCATGGTTCACTCTCAACTACTTCTCATTTCAGAGCAATTGGAGATGGAGACTAAATGTAGCCTTAGCTAGAAAAGACCAGACAGAGGGATATCAGAAAAGACAGATTTGGCTCAGTATTGATGTGTGGTGCTGTGAAATACTGGTGCTACTCATGGTGAAAACAAATAGTTTAGCTGCATTTACTTCACAAAATGATACATCATTGGAAAAAAGCCATTTGATTCATCATATCTGCCGGCTCCTTCAAAGAACTTCCCTAAAGAACCTCCTCCCAGCTCTTACCATGCAACCCAGCAAGTTATTCTTTTTCCAGTAGATGTTTCAAGTGGGAGGGTGATTTGAAAGTTGGCATTGACTCTTGACTCCATTACTCTTTCAGACAACTAGTGCAAATTACTGTGAATGGCCCTTATTTACCTGGAACCTCTCAGCATCTATGATACATCTAGTAGAATAGGATCACCCTATCTCCATATCCACCCTACCAAAATGCCACAGTTTTAAAACACACAGAATGCTGGAGGAATTTAGCAGGTTAGACAGCATCTATGGAGTGGAATAGAGAGTCAAAGAAAGAAAAGAATAAACAGGAATAAAACTTTCCACAGTTTTAAACAGTGCCTGATTGGACAAGATCCCTTGAAGTTACTCCAGAACTTCAGAAGGCTGAGGACGAACTAAAAGTGCTGATCTATATGATGAGGCCAGAGGTGTCTACAGTAAGTGGTGGTCCATCACAGGCAAAGTTCTCCCCAACATTGAGCACATTAACAAGGAGCGCTTCCAAAGGAAAACAGAATCCATCATCAAGGACCCCCATCATCCAGGCCATGGTGTCTTCTCACATACAGATTAAGGAACAATTATTACGCGACAGCCATCAGGCTGCTGATTGCATGGATAGCTTCACTCAGCTCAACTCTAATCTAATTCTACAACCTACAAACTCACTTTCAAGGACACTACAACTTATGTTCTCAGTATTATTTATTTTTTATTTGCTCAACCTATCTTTGTTTATGTTATGTTCTTTATACATACCGTGGATTACTAATAAAGAATCATATTCTGGAAGAATTAGAACTTATATTTAGAGCAACAAAACCACGTTTTTACAAAGCCATTTCCCAGATCATTCTACCATTTCTGCGCATGCTCAGAACTCTTTCCAATCACGTTCTAACACGTCATATCACCACATCTTCCTTTCCTTGAAAAGAAAAACAATTAGCAACATTGACCAAAGCAAATGTGTAATTTAACATATCTCTATCAGTCTCTCTGGGGGTTTACGAACACGAGTAGACCTTCTAAGTGGTTCACACAGTTCTTGTGTTTCGTTGTTATTTCCATGTTTTGTCTGGTCTTCATCAGTTAGCTGAAACTCTGAAGTTCGCTCTTTCTTAAGGTCTTTGTGGTTTCTTCTTAACACTGCTCCTTCTTCTGTTTGGACCACGTATGATCTGGGTTGTATTTCTTCAAGTGCTGTAGCTTTCTTAATTCCTTCACTTCCATTTGTAATGAAATACGAATCTTCTTTTCTTCATCTAATTCATTCATTAACTGTGTAATCTCTTTTTTATGCTGAGACTTCATTTCAATAAAACTTCTCATTTCCTTCACTTATGCTTTCACTTCTTCAATTGGATCCTGATTCTTGTCACTCTTTGGCTTCAGATCAGTATTGTACTGTACCAACAAGTTTGGCCTCTGTCCTCCTGCAGAGGTGAGATTGTGATGGAATGCATGGCCCATTGATGCATGTGTATTACTTCCAGAGGGCAAAATTGCAACTCCTGGTTTTGGTGGCAATGCTTTGTCAGATGCTGGTAACAAAGGGATGGGTCTGGGGGCTTTCTTTATCACTTCTAGCCGTTCCATTCTGTCACTGTATTCTGACTCTGTGTCATGGTTCAGGACCAAGATTCTTTTCACCAAATTCAGTCTCTCACAGGCAGATAAACCCAGTATTGACTGTACATTCTTTGGCACCACCACAAATGAAAGCGTGTGCACAATATTTTTATGTGATACTTTTGCCACACATGTTCCTTTAACTGGAATGTCTACACCTGAATACCCAGTCACTTTTATATTTATCTTATGTAACTTTGGTCTTGGCTTTAATGCATTAAACTCAGATTCTGCAAGAACATTTACTTGTGCTCCAGTATCAAGTTTAAACAGAATATTGTTTTGGTTCACTTGCAATGGAATACACCAGTCATTCTTACTTTGTTCGTTTTCACAAAGTACATCTATATAAAACTCCTCAAGTTCATTTCAAGCACTGCATTTACTTGTTTTATTTTCCTTCTACTTCTGCAACAGCGTAAAAAATGATTACTCTTACTGCAGTCGTTGCACATTTTCCCATACGCTGGACACTGTTTTGGTCGATGCTGCCGCCCACAGCAATCATACATCTTTTTTTTAATCTCAGATGATGTTTTGCTCCCTGTTGGTTTTGTTGTCGTTTCATTATTTCTTCTAATATGTTCGTGCTTTTTTACAGTGTCTATGTGGCAGCTTTCAATGAAAAGTTCTGTAGCCTGCTGTACTCACTGTGCACCTATGATTGTGTAGCCAAGTTTCCATCGAACTCAATATATAAGTTTGCTGATGATACCACAGTTGTAGTCCGTATCTCGGGTAATGATGAGTTCGAGTATAGAGAGGAAATTAAGAACCTGATGGCATGGTGCAAAAACAATAACCTATCCCTCAATGTCAGCAAGACAAAGGATCTGGTTGTTAACTTCAGAAGGAGTAGCGGACCACACAACCCCATTTACATCATTGGTGCACAAGTGGAACAGGTTAAAAGCTTTAAGTTCCTCGGGGTCAATATCACAAATGACCTGACTTGGTCAAACCAAGCAGAGTCCACTGCCAAGAAGGCCCACCAGCGCCTTTACTTCCTAAGGAAGCTAAGGAAATTTGGCCTGTCTCCTAAAACCCTCACTAATTTTATAGATGCACCGTAGAAAGCATTCTTCTAAGGTGCATCACAACCTGGTATGGAAGTTGTCCTGTCCAAGACTGGAAGAAACTGCAGAAGATCGTGAACACAGCCCAGCACATCACACAAACCAATCTTCCATCCTTGGACTCACTTTACACCGCACACTGTCAGAGCAGTGCTGCCAGGATGATCAAGGACACGACCCACCCAGCCAACACACTTTTCATCCCTCTTCCCTCTGGGAGAAGGCTCAGGAGCTTGAAGACTCGTATAGCCAGATTTGGGAACAGCTTCTTTCCAACTGTGATAAGACTGCTGAACGGATCCTGACCCAGATCTGGGCCATACCCTCCAAATATCTGGACCTGCCTCTCGGTTTTTTTGCACTACCTTACTTTCCCTTTTCTATTTTCTGTTTTTGATTTATAATTTAAATTTTTAATATTTACTATCGATTTGTACTCCAGGGAGCATGAAGAGCAGAGTCAATTATCGCTGTGATGATTGTATGCTCTAGTACTAATTGTTTGGCGACAATAAAGTATAAAGTAAGGTAAAGTCACGGTTTCCGAAGCTTTGCAAGGCATCAAAGCTTTTTCCAAGTCTAAATCTTGTTCTCTTAACAGTCTTTCTCTCAGACCATTATCCCAAATGCCACAAACAATTCTGTCTTTAATGAGAGAATCTGTCAGTTCTGCAAACTCGCATGTTTTACTACGGTGTCTCAACTCTGTAACATATTGATTCAGCAGCTCTCTGTGCACATGTAAAAAATTCATTCCTTTCGTACATCAAATTACGCTTTGGTATACAAAGTACTTCAAATTTGTCCATTATCGATTCCAATTTTAAATTATCTTCATTTTCAAAAAGAAAGTGATTATATACCTCAATTGCGTCATCACATATTACGTGGAGTAGAAGCACAGCTTTTGTTTTCCTTGGTTTTCCATCAGCTCCAACCACCGATAAATATATTTCAAAATCCTGCTTGGATTTTCTCCAGTTCTCATTTACGTTCCCAGTCAGCAGAAGTATCGGTGGAAGTTGCAAACCTTCCATTTTTAAAACTGTTAGCAAACACCAAAACAGTTCGAACTCTTTTCTTCGATTATCATCGCTTCTCCTGTGTTAACGAACGTATTATTCTTCCAGACCGACTTCTGACACCGTGTTGTGTTCTTTATATTTATACGTACCGTGGGTTAACAATAAAAAATCATATTCTGGAAGAATTAGAACTTTTATTTACAGCAACAAAACTAAACCACGTTTCTTAGAGCGCCATTCTCGATCGCTCTATCATTTCTGCGCATACTCAGAACTCTTTCCAATCACGTTCTGACACGTCATATCACCACAGTTTACACATGTAACACACACAAAATGCGGGAGGAACTCAGCAGGCCAGGCAGCATCTATGGAAAAGAGTACAGTCGATGTTTCGGGCTGAGACCATCAACAGGACAGTCCATAGATGATGCCCAGCGTGCTGAGTTCCTCCAGCATTTTGTGTGCATTACTTGGATATCCAGCATCTGCTGATTTTCTCTTATTTGTATACACATTGTCAGTCTTTGATTAGGTATATTTTTTCATAAATTCTATAGTGTTTCTTTATTTTCCTGTAAATGCCTACAAGAATATGAATATCAAAGTAGTATATGGTAACATATGCATACTTTAATAATACATTTACTATGACTTTGAGGACTAGATAGATTTGGATTGAAGCAAACAATAGCAGTGCAGATTTCAGTGAAGCAAATAACCTATTAATGCCTGTGAGGTGCAAAGAAGTCTTGGAATAATTTTAATGAAAAGGGTGCTTTGTAAATGTAAGTACTTTCTTTATAGTTACAAGTCTATGACCTTGGCATTTGATACCTGTAATTTACAGATACCTCTATGTCAAGGAACCTGTGACTTTCAAAGGGACCATTGTAATTAGATCATTAAGACTTGAACTGGTCTCCTTGACAGAATAACATCTGAAATACACAGAACAATATTTTTTTGTAGAGCAGATGAAGTCAGAGAGAGAAAAATAACAATGAGAAAGATTAAGATATAATTTCTGTTGTGCAACCTTCCAATGTAAAACTTACTGGAGACACAAAGTCTGGCAGACTACTTCACTCGCTGAGTGAAGGTGGATGCAAGGGAAGGGAACAGAGGACTCTGGACTACAGGCTGTTCCCAGGGGCACAAACCCAAGAAAGGCATCAAATACAGCTGGAAGGTCATCATCTTGGTGAAAGATGCTCTTGTCTGACACTTGTTAGTCTTGCAGCGCAGCAAGATCCCTGTAATGGAATGCTGCAGTCTGGCCCAGTCCAGGCTGCAAGATTATGTTCTGAGGGATGCACTGAAACAATAAAAATACAGGCCGCTTCTGCTACATGCATAGAGGGCAATGTTGGATAGGGAAGCCCAATGAACTATGAAATGAGGTTTCACCTCAGGAAATCACGAGTGCCCATGCTGTTTTGAATTTTCTGTTGTTTTCACATTGAATGTAACCACTATGAATAGAGAGATTTTTGCACTGTTTCATCCTTAGTACAGTGCCTATAAAAAGTATTTACCCCTCTTGGAAGATTTCATGTTTTATTGTTTTACAACATTGAATCACAGTGCATTTAATTTGTTTTTTTATATACTGATCAACAGAAAAAGACTCATGTCAGAGTGAAAACAGATCTCTACAAAGTGATCTAAATTAATTACAAATATAAAATAATTGATTGCATAAGTATTCACCCCCTTCAAGTCAGTATTTAGTAGATGCACCTTTGGCAGCAATTACAGCTGTGAGTCTGTGTGGATAGGTCTCTTAGCTTTGCACATCTGGACACTGCAACTTTTCTCCATTCTTCTTTACAAAATTGCTCAACTTCTGTCAGATTGCATGGCGATCATGAGTGAACAGTCCTTTTCAAGTCCAACCACAAATTCTCAATTGGATTGAGGTCTGGACTCTGACTTGGCCACTCCAGACCATTAACATTGTTGTTTTTAAGCCATTCCTATGTAGTTTTGGCTTTATACTTGGAGTCGTTGTCTTGCTAGCGAACAAATCTTCTCACAATTTGCAATCCTCTTGCAGACTACTTTAGGTTTTCCTCCAGGATCTCACTGGATTTTCCCACATTCATTTTTACCCTCTACCTTCACCAGCCTTCCAGGGCCTGCTGCAGTGAAGATTTCCCATAGCATGATGCAGCCACCACCATGCTTTCTCCCTTCTCAGCCACTGAAACTTGTAACTCGTCCAGAGTTGTCACAGGTCTCTTGGTGGCCTCCCTCACCAGTCCCATTCTTGCACGGTCACTCAGTTTTTGAGGACAGCCTGCTCCAGACAGATTTACAGCTGTGCTATATTCTTTCCATATCTTGATGATTGATCTAACAACTCCAAGGGATATTCAGTGATTAGAAATTTTCTTTTATCCATCGCTTGACTTGTACTTTCAATAACCTGTTTACAGAGTTGCTTAGAGTGTTCCTTTGTCTTCGTGATGTTGTTTTTGTCAGGATACTGACTCACCAATAGTTGGACTTTCCAGATACAGGTGTATTTTTACCACAATCAATTGAACGACCTTGGCTGCACACAGGTCTCCTAAAACAGATCAGCATTTGGGATTGATTAGTAAGAGCAAATTAAAGGAAGGCAGGGGAAGCGCAGCTGCCATCATTGCAACGGCTGTCGTCTGAGTGGACATAGTGAGAGTTGTGATATTAAGGCACTCAGAAAAAGCAAAGGAAAGAAAAGCTCAAGTTTATTTCCTTCTCTTTTTTATACCTGCTCAGCTAGGAATAGAGGTGCCAGGGCAGGATAGTGAAATGTTCCTCTTGCGGAATATGAGAACGCAGGGAGTCCTCCAGTATCCCTGACCACTACAACTGCGAGAGGTGCATCTAGTTGCAGCTTCTAACAAACCATGTTAAGGAGTTTGAGCTGGAACTGGATGAACTCCAGATCATTCAATAGGCTGAAGGGGTGATAGAGAGGTAATTACACCCAAGGTGCAAGACACAGGAAACTGGGTGTCAGTTAGGAAGGGGAAAGGGCTTAAGGAAACATTGCAGAGTACCCCTGTGGCCATCCCCAACAACAACAACAGGTAAATCACTTTGAATACTGTTGGGGTGGGATGACCTAACAGAGGAAAGCCACAGCGGGTTGGGTCTCTGGCACTGAGTCTGCCTCTATGCTTCAGAAGAGAAAGGGAGAAAAAAAGGCACGCTGTGGTGATAGGGAATTCGTTAGTTAGGGGAATGAACAGGAAGTTCTCTGGGCGGGAATGAGATGCCCGGATGGTATGTTGCCTCCCGAGTACTGGGGTCCAGGTTAACTCGGATCGAGTCTTCTGCATTCTTAAGTGGGAAGGTGAAAAGCCAGATGTCTTGGTCCAGGTAGGTACCAATGACATGGATAGGACAAGTGACAGGTTCTGCACAAGGAATTCAGGGAGTTAGCTTCTAAGTTAAAGGGCAGGACCTCCAGGGTTGTGATTTCAGGATTGCTACTTCTGCCAAGCACATAGGAAGATTATACCATTTAATATGTGGCTAAGGAGTTGGTGTAGGAGGGAGGGCATAAGATTTTTGGATCTTTGGGCTTTCTTCCAGGGAAGGTGGGACCCATACAGAAAGGACGGTTTGCACCTGAACTGGAGTGGGATGGGTATCTTAGTGGGAAGGTTTGTTAATGCTACACAGTGGGGTTTAAACGAGAGTTGCAGGAGGATGGGAACCAGAGTGTCCTAGCGGTTGATGGAGAGTTTGTGGAGGCAGATGTTGGTAAGACCTCAGACAAAGTTGGGAACCAAAAGATTGAGCATTGTGTGACTAGTGTCCTGAGCTGCATATATTTCAATGCAGGAAGTATTGTAGAAAAGGCAGATAATAGTGCTGAAGATGAGGTAGTTGGTTTACAAACAGAGGCAATGTGTAATGAGGAGAGGCTACTGAAAGGGCAAGATTGCAGTCAATAGATGAGCTGCAACATAAAAGGTGAACAAAACGAAGAGGGCGAATACAGGACTGAAGGTGTTTTTTTGTATCTGAATTCACGCAGTATATGGAATAAGGTAGATGAACTTGCAGCACGGTTGCAGATTGGCAGGTATGTTGTAGGCATCACTGAATCATGGCTGAAAGATTATAACTGAGAGCTTAATATCCAAGGATACACATTGTATCGAAAGGATAGGCAGTGTTGCTCTGTTGGTAAATAATGAAATCAGATCATTAGAAGGTGTTGAATCATTGTGGATAGATCTAAGCAACTGTAAGGGTAAAAAAAACCCTGATGGGAGTTGTATACAGACCCCCAAACAGTAGTAAGGATGTGGCATGCAAATTACAACGGGAGATAGAAAATGCATACCAAAAGGTTAATGTTACAATAGTCACGGGGGACTTCAATATGCAGATAGACTGGTGCTGGATTATAGGAGGGGTAATTTCTAAAGTGCAGCTCGTGGTTGAGCCCACTGGGGGATCAGCTATTCTGGATTGGGTGTTGTGCAATGAACCAGAATTGATTAAAGAGCTTAAGTTAAAAGTACCCTCAGGGGCAAGTGATCATAATGTGATCGGATTCACCCTGAGATTTGAGAAGGAAAAGTTAAAGTCAGATGTATCAGTATTTGCACCTGAGCTGGAAGGGGACTAATATCCTAGAGGGAAGATTTGCTTGACCACGGGTTGGGGGGTTGGGGGGTTGGGGAGGGAGGGTTAAGCTTGAGATGCAAGGGGATGGGAACCAGAGCACCAGAACAGATAGAGAAGTGGTTGTGGAGAAAGATAATGTTAAACCTGCATACAAAATCAGGAATCAAATGGTCAAGCATTTGTGGGACTAATGTTCTGAGCTGTGTATATTTCAGTGCAAAGAGTATTGTAGGAAAGGCAGATGAGCTTAGCGCATAGATCAGCACATGGAATTATGACATTGTAGCTGTTAGTGAGACTTTGTCGCAGGAGGTGCAGAACTGGCAGCTCAGTATTCTGGGGTTCCGTTGTTTTAGACACGATGGAGCAAGAAGGATTAAAGTGGGAGGGTGGATTACTAGTCAGGAAAAGTGTCACGGCAGTGCTGGGTCAGGACAGACTGGAGAGCTTGTCTAGTGATGCTTTATTGGTAGCTCTGAGAACTAAGAAAGATATGACCACATTAATGTGATTATATTACAGACCACCGTGCGATTTAGTGGAGTAAATTTGTGGAGGGATCACAGACTGTTGAGACAAACATAAGGTGACTTTGAATTTCCACATATTGACTGGGACTCCCATATTGTAAAAGGGCTGGATGCAAAAATTTTTGTTAAATGTGTTGAAGAAAGTTTCCTTAATCAGTACACAGAGGTCCGAACTAGATCTTCTATCAGGGAATGAGAGCGGGCAGGTGACAAAAGTTTCTGTAGAGGCACACTTTGCATCTAGTGATCATAATGCCATTAGATTCAAGGTAATTATGGACAAGGATAGGTTTGGTCCTCGGGTTAAGATTCTGAATTGGAGAAAGGCCAATGTTGATGGTATCAGAAAGAATCTGGCAAGTGCAAATGGGACAGGCTGTTTTCTGACAAAGGTGTACTTGGAAATTGGGAAGTTTTCAAAAGTGAAATTTTGAGAGTACAGAGTTGGTATGTTTTTGTCAGAATAGAAGGCAAGGATAACAGGTTTTGGGAACCCTGGATTTCGAGAGATACTGAGGCCCTGGTTAAGAACAAGAAGGAAGTGCATAGCATATGTAGGCAGGTAGGAACAAATGAGGTTCTTGAGGAGTATAAGAAATGCAAGAGAACACTTCAAAGTACATTTATTATCCAAGTATGTACACGTTATACAACCCTGAGATTCATCTCCTTACAGGTAGTCATAAAACAAAGAACCCCAACAGAACCCACTAAAAACAAAAGAGACTGTCAAACACCCAATGTGCAGAGAGAAAAAAACAAATTGTGCAAATAATAAAGCCAGCAAACAACATTCAGAACTGAAGTTCACAACGCTAGACATCACTGCAGCTAATTCAGAAGACCTCAGTCCAGCACAGAGTCAGGGAAAGCCTGCAGTGCAGTGAACCAAACTGGCCTGTTTCTTACCTCCATCTCAGACACCCCAACATTTCACTCTTGTTTGGCAGTTAAATCGATCAAACCTCGGACCTCTCCAGACCTCGGCTGTGCCACATCGAATGACCCAGCCTTTCCAACTCAGCTTGGCTCTTAAATGGATCAAACCTCGGCTCTAACTCATCGAATTCTATAAAATCCGCTCCAGCCACCCTGGCCCGAATATGCTGCAACTATCCTGCCCCAGCGAGACTCCAGTCACACCACAAAAGTGGCTGAACTTATAGCTGATTCACTCAACTCTGACAGGGAAGTCACAGGCCACTCTTTGCAGCAGTTGTTTTCCAGAAACAGTGCGAATAATGTAGTACTTAGTTGCTTTTTTTTGCTTCATTGGCCACCAGAAAGTTGTCACTCAAACCAGTATGTTGTGCCATCTTAAACCGGAAAGAAATCAAAAGGGCTAAAAGAAAGAAGGCATGAGATGGTTCTAGCAGAAAAGGTGAAAGAGAATCCAAAGAGCTTTCACCATAAGATCATAAGATATAGGAGCAGAATTAGGCCATTTGGCCCATTGAGTCTGCTCCACCATTCCACCATGGCTGATCCAGTTTTCCTCTCAGCCCCAGTCTCCTGCCTTCTCCCCTGTATCCCTTCATGCCCAAACCAATCAATCATCTTTTCCCTCCTAATGATTCTTTTAGTTGCTTTCTCTAGGTTTTTAAAAGCTTCTCAATTAGCTTTAACTTCCCTCATCAGCCACAGTTGACCTGTTTTGCCATTTGAGTATTTCTTTGTTTTTGGAATACATCTATCCTGTACCTTATTCATTTTTCCCAGAAACTCAAACCAATGCTGTTCTGCTGTCATCCCTGCCAGCATTTCCTTCCAATTTACTTTGGCTAACTCCTCTCTCATACCACTATAATTTTCTTTATTCCAGTGAAATACTGCTATGTCAGATTTTATTTTCTCTCTGTCAAATTTCAAGTTGAACTCAATCATATTGTGATCTCTGCTTTCTAAAGGTTCCTTTACCTTAAAATCCCTAATCACCTCCTTGCTTTTATATTCTTTTATCTTCTAGTCCTCTTGAAATTAAGACTAACATTGCATTTGCCTTCCTCACCACAGACTCAACCTGCAAATTAACCTTTAGGGAATCCTGCACAAGAAATCCCATGTCCCTTTGTGTCTTAGCTTTTTTTGTATGTTCTCTCCATTGAGAAAATAGTCAACCCTTTTATTTCTTCTACCAAAGTACATGGCTATACACTTCCCAGCACTGTATTCCATGTGCCATTTCTTTGCCCATTCTCCTAATCTGTTTAAACTCTTCCATAGCCTCTCTACTTTGACATATAATGTAAAAAGAATCAGTCCCAAAATGACCCCCATGGAACACCACTAGTCACTGGCAGCCAACCAGAAAAGGCTCCCACTGGTCCCACTCTTTGCACCTGCCAATCAGCCACTGTTTTATCCATGCTAGAATCTTCCTTGTAATGCACACATTTCATGACCCCTGACACCTGGAACTTTCATTATACTGCTTGTGTCTTCCACAGTGACGACTGACGCAAAATACATATTCAGATCGTCCTGCATTACTACCTCTCCAGCATCATTTTCCAGATGTGCCATATTCACTCTCACATCTCTTTTACACTTTATGTATCTGAATAAACTTTTGGTATCCTCTTTAATATTATTGGATAATTTTACAGATATATTAAGAGCAAAAGGATAGCAAGGAACGAAAACGGTGCTCTGGAAGATCCGAGTGGTAATCTATGTGAGAAGCCAAAAGAGGTGGGGAAGATCTTAAATAGATTTTTTACATATGTATTTACTCAGGAGATGGACACAGAGTCTATAGAAGTGAGGCAAAGTGGCATCAACTTCATGGACCTTATACAGATTACAGAGGACGAAGTGTTTGCTGTCCTGAGGCAAATTAGGGTGGATAAATCCCCACGGCCTGATAAGATGTGCCTTTGGATTCCGTGGGAGGCTGGGAAAGAAAATATAGATATTTAATACAACCTTAACTGGTTGAGGTGCCAGAGGATTGGAGAATAGCTAATATTGTTCCATTTTTTTAAGAACAGCTTTAAGAATAAAGCAGGAAATTAACAGCCAGTGAGCCTGACATCAGTAGTGGGAAAGTTATTGGAAAGTATTCTATGAGACTGGATATATAAATATTTGGAAAGACAGGTTATGATTAAGGATAATCATCATGGCTTTGAGCATGATAGGTCATGTCTAGCTAATCCTATAGAGTATTTCAAGGAAGTCATCTGGAAAGCTGATGAAGACAAGGCAGTGGATGTCTACATGAACATTAGCAAAGCTTTTGACAAGGTCCCACATGGGAAATTGCTCAATAAGGTTTAGTCACTTGACACTGAAGATGAGGTAGTAAATTGGATTGGACATTGGCTTTGCAGTTGAATCCAGAAAGTGGTAGTAGATGGTTACCATTGTTACTGGAGGCCTTTGACTAATGGTGTGCTGCAGGAAATGGTACTGGATCCATTGTCGTTTGTAATCTATGTCAATGATCTGGATGATAATGTGGTTAACTGGATCAGCAAATTTGCAGATGACACCAAGATTGGGCATACAGAGGAAGACAATCAAAGCTTGCAGCAGGATCTGGACCAGCTGGAAAAAACAGGCTGAAAAATGACAGATGGAATTTAATACAGACAAATGTGAGGTGTTGCACTTTGGGAGGACCAACCAGCACAGGTCTTACATGCTGAGCAGTAATTTGCAGATGGCACCATGATTGGGCGTGTAGTAGATAGTGAGGAAGACTATCAAAGCTTGCAGTAAGATCTGGACCAGCTGGTAAAACTAGGCTGAAAAATGGCAGATGGAATTTCATGCAGACAAGTACAGTACGAGGTGCTGTGCGTAGGTCTTATGTGGTGAGCAGTAGGGAACTAAGGAGTGCAGTAGAACAAAGGGATCAGGGAATACAATCCTAATTCTTTGAAAGTGGAATTACAGGTAGATTGGGTCGTAAAGGAAGCTTTCGGCACATTGGCCTTCATAAATTAATGTATTGAGTGCAGGAGTTAGACTGTTATGTTGAAATTGTATAAGACATTGATGAGGCCTAATTTGGAGTTTTGTGTGCAATTTTGGTCACCTACCTACAGGAAAGAAGTCAATAAGATTGAAAGAGTGCAGAGAAAATTTACAAGTGTGTTGATGGGAATTGAGGACCAGAGTTACAGGGAGATGTTGAATAGGTCAACTAGAAGATGAGCTAGATCATAGAAGATTGAGAGGAGATTTGATAGATGTACACAAAATTATGACAGATATCAATATGGTAAAGCAGACAGATTTTTCTCCCAGTGCTGGGTAAGACTAAAACAAGAGGTTATGGGTTAAAGGAGAAAGATGAAATATTTACAAGGAGCATGAGGGGGAACTTCTTCACTCAGGGGAGTGAGCTGCCAGTGCAAGTGGAGAATATTGGATTGATTTCAACGTTGAAGAGAAATTTGGATAGTTATATGGATGGGAGGGGTATCAAGGGCTATAGTACCGAGATACCTAATAAAGGGGCCACTAAGAGTTTGCAGCAACCAGACTTTTGCATTTTGAGTTTCAAAGCCAACAAAACCCTGTGTGACCTGCGAGCTGCCGAGGCCATACTTTCCAGTGGCAAGGTGGCAGTGACGAATATTGCTGCCAGATAATTATGCCAGCTCAAAGTTCTATACTTATGCAGTTGTCTGAATAAAAGAGTAAAGGGCAGTTAAGCAAATAGCATATACTCAGTGGTCACTTTATTACGTACCTCCTCTATTCATGGTCTTCTGCTGCTGTAGCCCATCCACTTCAAGGTTCAACGTAGTGTGCATTCAGAGATGCTCTTCTGCACACCACTATTGTAGTGCATGGTTTTTTGATTTACTGTTGCCTTCCTGTAAGCGTGAACCAGTCTTGCCTTTCTCCTCTGTCCTCTCTCACTAATAAAGCATTTTCATCCATATTGAACTACCACTAACTGGATTTTTTTTTGTTTTTTGCACCATTCTCTGTAAACTCTAGAGACTGTTGTATGTGAAAATCCCAGGAGATCAGCAGTTGCTGAGGTACTCAAACCACTCCATCTGGCTCCAACAATCAAGCTCACTTGGATCACATTTTTTTTCCTCATTCTGACGTTTGGTCTGAACAACAACTGAACCTCTTAACCATGTTTGCATGCTTTTATACATCGAGTTGCTGACATATAATTGGCTGATTAGATATTTCCATTAATGAGCAGATGTACAGGTGTACTTAATAAAGTGGCCACTGACTGTACTTTATGGAATAAGAAAATGAGTTCACTGCAGCCTTTGGTGAGGTAACAAAGATTCCAAGATGTCTTCTTTGATGTTTTACTCCTGCACTTTTTAAAGGTGAGTGAAGGAGCATTTGAACTCTCAGTAATGTGAATGAAGTGGAGGGGGTGTGGTAGCATTGTAGAAGAGCCTGTTTAGTTCTTTGCTTTTTATCTATGAACATGCAACATATTTCATTTTCTATCTGCTTTCACAACCCTTCCAGGCAGTAAATTCCAAATCACATGATGCTGTGTAACCAGTCTTTTTTTTCTTTCCCTGTCATGTTTTTTTGTTGAATTGGGACAATACAGTGGTGCAGCTAACAGATCTGCTGTCTACTAGCTCCAGCAACCAGCTTCAATGCTGTCTGGGTGGAGATTACTCTTTTCCCAATCAACTTCATAGTTTCGTCTGGATTCTTCAGTTTCCTCTCATCTCACAAAGATTGTTAATTGACTACTGTCAGTTTCCTTGTATGTGCAGATGTGTGGTCAAATCTGGAGGGAATTGTTCGGAAGGTGGGGAGATAAAAATTAGTGTAGTTGTAGCATATACTGGGTGATTGATGGCTCAAATCGATTTGGAGAGCCAAAAAAGCTCTTCCCAAGTATCTGACGTAATGATTATTCATTGGGTCTGTGATTCTCTGCAAATCAACTGGGGTATACAAAGGCCAAATGTCTGCAAGTATACATTTGGGACCAAGTTTGCTGGAGGCTGGAGACGGACTGTTCTGGGATTAGATGACTGTGTATGTTCATGGGTAAGACAGAGGAACGAGCTTGTTTTGTGACTCATTGTGTTCTGTGTTGTTCTCTGAGCATTGTGGGAATGCTACGTTGGCTCCAGAATGTATGGCAACACCTGCAGGGTGACCCAGCACATCCTTGGGTGTTAACCCAAGCAATGCATTTCACTGTATGTTTCAATGTACACGATAAATAAATCTAAATCTTGAATTCTTGATAAAAGTTCAGAATGTTTATTATCGAAAATGTATATGTCACCATATACAACCCTGAGATTCATTTTCTTGTTGTATTCATATTAGATACAAGAAATACAATAGAATCAATGAAAGACTGCACCCAATAAGACAAACAACCAATGTGCAAAAGGCAATAAACTGCAAATGCAACATTTATGAAAAAAAGAAATAATAATAATAAATAAATAAGCAATAAATATTGAGCACGTGAAATGAAAACTGTACCCTGTGACTGCTGCATACACTTGAGGTTATAGCATTTTTCCAGTAGTTGTTGTTTGACTGTTCTTCTATTCAAAACAGTTGTCACTGATTCAATCAAAACACCTTGTGAATCAAACCTCTTTTGCTGTAAAAATACTTCGTTTCTGTGGTGTCCCTATGATAAGACATTCAAATTGAAAGGTGATCTGTCATGTTTTAAACTGGTGAGGTTGCGCAAAGAATTTTCCCTTTTCTACAGGGAGCAAGGAATCATTGGGAATGGTATTCACTGATGTTTTTTCTTGCAGTGTCATGAATTTGAACTGGGGTCTCAGATGCAAGGCAAATTATTCCTTTGAAAATGCCTCACCAGGGTGCCAAAGTAACAGCCCAAGAAAAATAACAGATGCTGGCTCACTATCTCTGGTGAAGCTCTCAGCCTTGTGTTTGCAAAATGTCAGGCTGAATGAACACAGGCGTCAGTGTAATCCCCTAAGAGCGCAGAGATAAAACTACTCAGAAATCTTAAATGGCTTTAGGAATGAAGTGTTGCTGTGTGCAGTGTCTGTTCTGCTGGGCAACCTGCCAGTTAGCTGTTGCCCTCACAGCCCAATGCATGACAGAGTCTGCTGAGTGACTTTAAAAGCTCCACACAGGTACCACTGCAGAGGCCAATGTCATCAATATTTTAATGAACCAAAATTTCTGCAGGTGACAGATATTTTGCAAAAGTCAGTATAGAGCTTTTTGTTAAATTCTGCAAAACTCTGCAATTCTGTTGTGGGCAGATTCAACAGTAACTTTTATAACAGATGTAAATGTCTACTTTAACAATTTACAGGGCTACAGAAGGCATGAAACTACTCAAATAATCCTTTTTAAAGATGGATTAATTTACCACTTCCTTTTCTATAAGATTCAATAATTCTGCTAGGCCAAGAGTATCCCTAATAGGGAACCTTATTAAAAAGTACTAATGGTGCAGTTCATGAAACATTACAGTAATGCTTTCCATTTGATTCCTGCACAGTAGGGTGCCCTGCCTCCCTGCTGTGACTGTTCCGCATCACTGGCAATGGACAAATACAGGGTGGCCATGTTAACTTAATGAGATTTGGCAGTGGCTGATGATAATGTAGTAATTACCATTGGCACCCGCTCTAATTCTGCAGATGTGACCAATGAAAGAACTGGTCTCGACCAGTAATTTGGCCAGAAGTCAACGACTTTTCAATGAATAAGTGCATGCAGTATGAAGTGGGTATTGACTATAGAAACCTACCCCTGTTTTGGCAAAATGTTTTCTCACCAGGACATTGGGGCTGGTTAATGATAGTGCATTTCAAAAGAAATACAATGTAAGAGCAGATTTAATGAAGATAGTGCAGTTTTCTCTTTAGTTCCTACAAGTATACAGAGTCAACATCAGACTGTTTATTATGTGGGAGTTATTAACAACTCGTAAATTCATTATCTGACTTCAATTGGCTTCTGTTATCAATTCCAAACTGAAATATCTCGATCCTTAATCAAGGTTGTGAGTAGCAAGAGTTCGTGACTCAGCCCTCTGAAACTAGTGTTAACTTTGTGCACAGATCATTTGAAAGGCCTCAAGCAAAATCACATGATCATGAAGGATCATCTCAAACATGACCTTCTCTAGGAAATCTGTCAACTTGGAGTCACCACAACCTCTAAAGGTCCAACCCACAATCTCTTCTTACTAACTCCAGAAGAAGATAAGTACTTAGTGGAGGTTCAACCCTTCAAATTCCAGAGTGACTTCAGAAAACTTAAACTGCATTCGTGCATATTCCCGTCTTTAAGGTCATGTATTGCCCTTGTAGTAGACATTGAACCAGTGTTTCGTAAGCACATACTTTACATTCTATTGGCTGTTCTTTTTCACATCATCTGCTTGTCTACTGTTCTGCCATCAACACTGAACATACAGCAATACAGGCTATTCTTGCACCAAACTAAATTGATGATTCCTAATCCCTTCCACCTGCACATGTGTACATTCATATGCCGATCTGAGATCATCTTCAATACCTCTATCGTATCTGCATCCACAACCACTCCTGGCAGAATAATGCAGGTGCCCAATATTTTCAGTGTAAAAAAAATCTTGTTGCACAAGCAGTACCTCCTTTGAAATTTCCCCTTCTCACTATTAATATTAGACATTTCAACCCCAAGAGAAGGATACTAGCTGTCTATCTCTACCTCTGATATTTTTATAAACTTCTATCAAGTCTCCCGTTAGCTTCCATTGTCCAAGAGAAAACAACTCTAGTTTGCTCAGCCTCTCCATGTCACTCATAGCCTCTCATCCAGGCAGTGGTCCTGGTAAAACTCCTCTGCACCCTCTCCATTGCCTGCACACCATGGTGGAAAGACACAGATGGACAGACCCTGCCATCCACTTGAAAGATCTTGATACCTGTATCTAGTACTATGTACTAGCCTGTTACTGACTCCATATTCTGGGGTTCTATGGAAAGGTTAATTGTAAAGAGTTCTGGGAAAGCTTATGAAATATATCCTGGGTTGGATTTTGGAGCCTTTATGAATAGGGGCCAGATTGGCTTGGGCCAAGCAGTGAAGGCTCAGATGTGTAGCATCTTGTATGCATTATGCCACAAACATTTTTTGATGTTTGATCTTAGACTCCACATGAGTTCACTGCGAAGTGTTTATCACATTTTCTACATGTCAAATTTAACATCCATCTCCAGTTTTCAACTACTTGTCCCGAGTCTCTGTAAAACCTTCCTTAAGCCTCCTATAGGTTTAATATCACAGGTTTTATATATATAGTGAGGTAGTGAACATGGGTTTAATAACAAACAAGAGAGAATCCGCAGATGCTGGAAATCCAAACAACACACACAGAATGCTGGACGAACTCAGCAGGCCAGGTGGCCTCTATGGAAAAGAGTATAGTCGACATTTTGGGCTGAGACCCTTCATCAGGACTGGAGAAAAAATATGGTAGAGGGGAAGAAGTTGTCCCTGAAACTTTGAGTGTGTGCCTTCAGGCTCCTGTTGTGGCTATCCCTCAAGGTCGAGGGTGATGGTCTTCATTCTGAAGAAGTGGCCCACAGAGTGAAGACGCCTGTGCGTGTATTTGTTTAACGTGTACTTGATGTTGCACTCCAAGAAGCACACGATACTTCACAATTCAACCAACTGATTCCAATGGCATGGAAACCACGTCGATTGGAGCTGATGGATTTGTTGCAGCCTCCATCCTCCTTCACAGCCGTTAAGTTTGAAGTAACTTCATTCGCCTGTTCCACCATTGAGGTCTTGGTTGGATTGTTCTTTGTCAGGGACCTCACCCCGACCTTACCGCCATGGGTGACCCTACCAGGAGCATAGCTCCAGACAGCATCGCTCTCGGGATCACAGGACCACACAAACTTCTCCACCACGACAAGGTGACAATCCACGGGGAAGAGGCTCCTGTACCTCCTCCCTGGTGGTAGCAATGAGAAGAGGATATGTCCTGGGTGATGGAGATCGTTAATGGTGGATGCCACATTTTTGAGGCATCACCTTTTGAAGACGTCCTGAATTCTGGGGAGGGTGGTGCTGTCTGAGTTTACAGCTCTCTGCTGTTTTTTCTGACCCTGAGCAAATGCTCCTCCATACCAGATGGTGATGCAACCAGTTAGAATGGTACATCTGGCGAATGCAATGTTGGCATTCATTTCGAGAGGAATAGAGTGTAGGAGCAGGGATGTGATGTTGAGGCTCTATAAGGCGCTGGTGAGACCTCACTTGGAGTACTGTGGGCAGTTTGGTCTCCTTATTTAAGAAAGGATGTGCTGACGTTGGAGAGGGTACAGAGAAGATTAACTAGAATGATTTCGGGAATGAGAGGGTTAACATATGAGGAACGTTTGTCCGCTCTTGGACTGTATTCCTTGGAGTTTAGAAGAATGAGGGGAGACCTCATAGAAACATTTCGAATGTTGAAAGGCATGGACAGAATGGATGTGGCAAAGATGTTGCCCATGATAGGGGAGTCTAGTACGAGAGGGCATGACTTAAGGATTGAAGGGCGCCCATTCAGAACAGAAATGCGAAGAAATTTTTTTAGTCAGAGGGTGGTGAATCTATGGAATTTGTTGCCACGGGCAGCAGTTGAAGCCAAGTCATTGGGTGTATTTAAGGCAGAGATTGATAGGTATCTGAGTAGCCAGGGCGTCAAAGGTTATGGTGAGAAGGTGGGGGAGTGGGACTAAATGGGAGAATGGATCAGCTCATGATAAAATGGCGGAGCAGACTCGATGGGCCGAATGGCTGACTTCTGCTCCTTTGTCTTATGGTCTTATGGTCTTATGGTCTTATGATCTGTACAAATTTACAAGAGTCTTTGGTGACATACCAGGTGTCCTCAAACTCCGAATGAAATATGGCCGCTGTCGTGTCTCTTTTGTAATTGCATCAATATGTTGGGCCCAGGATAGATCTTCAGAGATGTTAACACCCAAGAACTTGAAATTTCTCACCCTTTCTACTACTGATTACCTCAATGAGGACTGTTGGTGTTCTCTCAACTTCCCCTTCCTGAAGTCCACAGTCAATTCCTTGGTCTTACTGACATTGAGTGCAAGGTGATTGCTGCAACAACACTCAACCAGCTGACCTATCTCACTCCCGTACACCTCCTCATCACCATCTGAAACCCTGCCAACAATTGATATGTCATTGGCAAATTTATAGGTGGTGTTTGGGCTGTGCCTAGCCACGTAGACATGGGTGTGCAGAGAGTACAGCAGTGGGCTAAACTCACATCCTTCAGAAGTGTCAGTGTTGGCAATAAGGGGACTTCTGATTTTGGTCTCCTGATGAGGAAATCAAGGATGCAGTTGCAGAGGGTGGTACAGAGGCTCATATTTTGGCATTTGTTGATTAGAACTGAGGGTAGGTGGTGTTGAAGATTGAGATGTAATCAATAAACAGAAGCCTGACATCGGCTGGCATTGCTATTGCCCAGGTGATCCTCATGCAGGAGTTGATTCTGGCCATGGCCATCCTCTCAAAGCTCTGTATCGCAGTAGATGTGAGTGATATACATTGAGGCAGCTCACCCTGCTCTTCTTGGCACCGGCATGATTGTCACATTTGAATGAAAATGTCCTTGAACACTTGCGCCAGTTGCTTGGCACAGGTTTTCAGTGCCCTACTGTGTACACCATCAGGGCCTGATGCCTTGCAAGGATTCACCCTCATGGAAGATGTTCTGATGTTAGCCTCTGAGACAGCGATTACAAGGTCTCCAGATGCTGTAGGGATTCGCTTAAGTGTAGTTTTATTCTCCCTTTCAAAGCATCCATAAAAGATGTTTAGCTCATCTGCGAGTGAAGCATCCCAACCATTCATGATGTTAGGTTTCACCTTGTAGGAAGTAATGGTCTGCAAACCCTGCCAGAGCTGATTTGATTCCATCTCTAACTGCAGTTAGAATTGTTTTATCACTCTTAAGATAGCTTTCCATAGGTTAAATCTGGACTTCTTGTATAGTTCTGGATCACCGGCCGTGAATGCCCCAGCAGACTATGAATCTCCTGGTTCATCCACAGCTTTTGGCTTGGGCATGCCTGGTATGTTTTCAAAGGCTCATCCGCACAGGTCTTGATGAACTCAGTAACATCTACGATGTATTCATTCAGATTTAAAACTGAATCCCTAAATATTTTCCAGTCGACTGACTGAAGGTACTCCTTGGCGTCTCTTGAGTGTACCTTCTTGGTCCTCACCACTGGAGCTGCGGGTTTTAGTCTCTGGCTATATGCTGGGAGTAGAAGTATTGCCAAGTGATCGGACCTACAGCATTCCTGATGGTCATATAACAGTGATCAAGTGCGTTGGCTCCTGTGGTTCCACAGGTGATATTTGGTGGTAGTTGTTCAGAGAGTTCTACACCTTTTCTTCACCTTCCTCTCAGATATTCCTTAAATCTTACTTGCATCTCTTTATGTGGCTACATGTTATCTTTTGTCTGATGATTCTCCTATGAAGCACCTGAGAGTATTTTTCTTATGTTAAAAGTCTTGAGATAATGTTGTCATTATTAATACCTAACCTTAACTAATGAAGGAACACACATAAAAATTGCTGGTGAACACAGCAGGCCAGGCAGCATCTATAGGAAGAGGTACAGTCGACGTTTCGGGCGGATCTCCCCCTTCCCCTCCCACTTTCAAATCTCTTACTATCTCTTCTTTCAGTTAGTCCTGACAAAGGGTCTCGGCCCGAAACATCGACTGTACCTCTTCCTATAGATGCTGCCTGGCCTGCTGCATTCACCAGCAATTTTTATGTGTGTAGCTTGAATTTCCAACATCTGCAGATTTCCTCGTGTTTGCGCTTAACTAATGAAGATAATTTTACTGTCAGGTACCTCTGGTTCTGTCAGGTATCTTTGGTTTGGTCAGGTATCTCCGATTCTTTGCAT